>NW_026943365.1:0-45084 GCF_024139115.2 Armigeres subalbatus | reverse complement strand
AAGTTGTTGAGCCGGAGACACTGATTGAAGATCAGCGGAAGGTGCTCAAAGAACGGAATACTCATGTGTTTGAGCTCAAGATTGGTGCTGTCGGAGCCTGGGGCCTTCATGTTATTCGATGATTTGATATAGGCCGTCAATTCGCAGTGAGATTCCAACCTCCGAGAAGTCGTTGGAAATCAAATGGATGTTTTTGACGGCTGCTTCATGTGGACGGCGATGTTCTGCCCAAGATTATTTGTGACTAGCATTTCAGTGCAGGAGTTATCAAGCGATCATTAGCGCCATCATTGTCTACTGGGATTAAAGGTGGAATGGGCCGAGGCTAGAATTTTAGTATTTTGATCATTTTCCAGAACGGCTTAGAAAATGTGGGAGAGTGCAGATCTCATTTCGTTAGAAATCGTTATTTTGAGGTCCACCATTCTGGCCTTGATAATTTTAGTGATTCGATTGCAGCGTGCCTTAAGCTGAAATCCAGTACGCTGAAACTGCTGAGAGTGACATTTCGCAATCGAATCAAATCTTTGGTGAGTGTATCGATGTTTAGGGAGTTCACCCGCCTGCTGATACATGTTGTTCCGGGACCGAAATCGCCTTCTCGATGGTACGTAGCTACCGTTCGATTTCAGGCGTTTCCGGCCGCGCCTCGTGCACAGCCTTATGTGCCGACACCTTCCTAAAACAATTTTAAATACTGATGGCAGAGATATTGTAAAAACAAGGCCGAATATATTCAATTACTCAACGCAAAGTAATTAAGCAATCAACATAAATTAAAAATGTGTATGTAGGAATTGTTGGGTTAATTTATATTTCATCAATTTAAAAGCTATGTGAAATATCTGCACCCTTATCACGGTTTGGCGAAACCGTCGAAAACAGCAGTCAGATTTACTTAACTGGAGCGCGGTGGATTGACATGTTCAAACGTGCTCACATATTGACAGTGACGATATAGCGGTACACAGCCGCGATCGTCTGATGATGGTGCATTGGCGTATATGTATAGGACACTAAGGAAAGAATTTGTTTGAGTGAGGAGCGTAGAATAATAACTTAGCCAAAATGATAGAGACAAGAGTCTTCATTGAATCTACATACGTATACAGGTGTATTGATTTAAAGGGGTTTGTTGCCCAGTGTGAAAACAGAGAGAAATGATTTTGTTCTTACCAATATAAACTTGAAAGGAAATATTGATATTGGGGTCTGAGTTCGGAAAAGGAAGAGCCGACCGAAGGGGTAATGATTCTTTAGGGAAAGGGATTTCAAAGCCAGTTGAAAGAAAGAGAAACAATTGATTGATTGATTTTAGAGATACTTAAAATCAAAGAGTAACAAGCGGTAGCTGTTAATAGCTCGCGGTATGGTGCGTTTACAAAGAACCCATGCTGGGTTCGAATAGATTTAAGTGAAGGTTTTCACAACTCCGTTTTTAGTAGTATCATGCATTATGAAACATTTAGATTGTTGAACATTACTCTGTGAGACAGCAATGTTCAAGTTTAGGTGTAAAGAAAGGGCAGGACTTAGAGATACTATTTTATACAAAAGATATATGAATTAATACATTAGTAAATTGAAGTAGCCATTGAATGTGTGCTCGAAATAAGAGAGTTTTAGAGAGTGAAAAGAGAACAGAATGTTTCAAGAGAATTTCAAAGGGACATCCAAAAAGGCAAAGTTTCGTAAAGTATGGAAGTCCAATATTAAGGTTGAATTAGCTAATCTATGACAAGAAATTAAATAACTATTGAAAAATTTGGAATAAAGGAAGTTGATTCGAATTTATGGATTTTTCAAATAAGCTGATGAAGCATTTCGTGCAAAAGAACTTTAGGAGCATCATAAAGAATGCAAAGTTGAGTAATGAATGGAAGCCAAAACTTGAGGATATTTACGAAGTTTAAATTAAAACCACATAGTCTGAATAGATAAATGTGGGATGAGGAAAATGGTTACGTTATTTAAGGATTCTTGGACCTTTCATGTGGTCCAAAGTCCAGTCTGATGCAATTTATGAAATCATTATGAAATTCAGAACTGGATTGACTATATATACCCTGCGCTTTTCCAAGTCGGGTCAGTCCCAAATATTCAGGCACTTTATTGAATTCGGCGCTTTCTAGGTTTCCCAGCTGGCCTACCGAATACTCCAATTGAGTCAGGTCAGTCCCAAATATTCAGCAGATTTATTGAATTCGGCGCTTTCTAGGTTTCCCAGCGGCCTACCGAATACTCCAATTGAATCAGGGTTGTCCTTAGACATCGACACTCGACTAGTGCACGAATCGAGATCTAAGTTTAAATTAATTAACTTCTTGAAAAGATAAAAGTGAACAGTTAAAAAGTCCGTCGCGGTAAAATTGAAAATCAGTGTTAGAGTCTCTTGATAAGTATCGAAAAAAGTGTTAGAAACTTGAAAACTTCATACGGAAAAAAGCGAACTACAAATGGATAATATTTGAGTTTAATTTCTAGGAAAAAGTGTAATTATAAGAAAAAGTGTTACATAGTAGAAGAAAAGTATAATTGTAAGAACTAAATAGTGTTACATAAATAAAAGGTCTTATTCAATCGTGATTGAGTGTTTGAACTAAACCCGAAAAACCAGTGCCGCGCCGTCGCCCCGAACACTTCATATATCGTGGTAGAAGCGTCTTAATATTCCGCTCGGACATTTGCACTCCATTTACATTTCCACTTCGTTTCATAGAACGCCTATACTTCATTTGTGCGAGAACAATACGTCGAACAAACGAAACTTCGTTTCAGGCACGTAAATGGTAAACAAGTGCCATCCATTGGAACAATATGGATTCATTTAACAATAGGAGAACTAATCATACCGACAAAATTCCACGTGGTGGATAAATTAGAGTACCAGCCAAAATTGGGTACAAATTTGCTAAGGAGCATATCGAATCAACATACATGAATTTCGAGGAAACACGTTTTAAACTAAAAGATCAGAGAACACTCTCTAAATGTTTACGGATTTGTAAGCAAGGATTTAATAGAATATGAAGAAAGAGATAAGTACGAGAAAATCATCGATTCGGTTATCCAACAGAATAAACAGAATTATGACTTTGAAAGCGATATAGATTCCGAATCTATCACAACAGAATCTTGAAACCCGAAACAACTGGATCATTCTCAGAAATAATTGAACCAATAATGGATGAATAGGAGATTTGAACTTTTTCCAAACAACAAGAATCGATTCGGAACCCACATAATGATGGTCTAGAAAATATCAACTTTAATGTCGACACAAAAGATAATACATGGAAACATATCCTTACGAAGAGTTTGTAAAAGCAATGCACAGCTTAGACAGAAATCAATAAGATTGACGACAAAATATTGAGGAATATGAAACAGATGCTACATTTTAATAATTAACAGTCTATCAGCTTATAAAGAACTGAAGAATTTCATCGACCTTCCGTATGGTCAAAACACATTTGAATGGAAGAATTTTTCATTTCCTAATAAAAGAACTTGGGTATATTAATGAAGGTACTAAGGAAACAGATTTTAACTCGAAAGTATTTTCAAAGGACTCATAGATGGATTCCATAACGGTCCAGAATTTGCAAGTTGGCGAAAATTATTCAAGTATTCTCCTTTAAAGATTTACTGACACATTAAGTTTAGACATTTTAAGATACATAGCAGACACATTCAATAAGGAATTCATAGTGTACACGCAGATAAAGACAACAATGGAGGCTATACTTACGACAGGAAATTAGCCAAACTTAACGAGGACATGGATTTGTATTTGTAGCAAAATCAGATAAAACGTGTGGTCATAGAAAAAGCCACAAGACATTCAAAACTCAAACATTGCTGCTCAAGTTACAACGGAATTAACTTATGATAATGATAAATATTTCATGGAGTTGGCGTCAGTGGACGCCATGAATAAAGTAAAATATTTAATAGATACAGGTTCTTCAGTAAACCTATTAAGATATGATTTATTAAGCTATGTAGGCGTTAAAAGTTTTAATACGGATGAGATAATTAACTAGTGGGTATAGAAAATGGTAGTAAAGTAACACTGGAGAGCAGACGAGAATTACTTATCAATGAAATAAGATTTATAACTACTTTCTTACTTAGTAGACAATTTAATAATGCAGGTATCATTGGAATAGAATTCCTTAAACAATATGTATCAAACATTAGTGAAAACTTCAGAACAATTACTTTGAAAGCGGTGCAAACCATTTCGAAGGTTCGATATCAAGCAGAAACAACAATAGGTACGCATACTATTAACAAAATTCAAACAAGTACATTGATCAATCAAAACACGTATTTTAACCAATTCGAAAACGATTGCAGCATAATGATGATGAGATATTAAACCAAATCGTTATCAACAACATGAGTCCGGAATATGGATCGGATTGCAGATGAATATTATTACGACGAAACTACAATGATTGAATCTTCAGAACAAAAATTGAATGATAATATGGGCGACAAGATATTGATGAATATGAAGAAAAGAATATCGGAAGAGAATTCAGAAATACAATGGAAACCTGTGGATTTGGACTCAACCAAGACTACAGCTTGTAGAAAACAAGAATCGAAAGCAAATAAGAGAATGAACGCTGTAAATTACTAGAAATAATCGACTTCAAGCATTTCAGAAACCTAACTTCAATGCGATAGAAGAAATTATGGCGAAATATAGCGACGTATTTTATTTGAAAGAAGATAAGCTTACAATAACGAATGCTGCAATGCATGAAATTGAAACCACAAAAATGTACCAATTAATAAACGACAATAGATTTTAGAATCTCCAAGAAGCATATTAATGAAGAAATTGATGAAATGTACAAGCAAGGATTATTAGGCCAAGTAAAGTCCATGGAATGCACCTGTGTTATGCATTCCGAAGAAAGATTTTGATGAAGAAGGAAACAAGAAATATCGAATTGTAGTAGATTTCAGAGCGTTAAACTTGATTACGAAACCATTGTATGTCCAATTCCATTAATAGATGAAATAATGGACAATTTGGATAGTGCATATTTTCAACTCTGACTTAAAGTCAGGATTTTATCAGGTTCCAATTCACCCTAAAGATGCAGCCAAAACTGCTTCTCAACACCAAGAGGACATTTTGAATTCACAAGGATGCCAATGGGACAAGAAACAGTCCATCAACCTTTCAAAGATTAATGAACACAATAATTTACGAGATTAAAGATGTCAAAGCTATTGTTTATTTAGACGACATCATTGTTTTTGGAAAAACAATAGAGGAACATAACGAAAATCTTATTAAAATACTTGAAGTTTAGAAGGCACAATTTGAAAATTGAGCCTACGAAATGTCAAATTCTGAAAACTCAGTTAAAATTCAGGACACATGGTAGATAAAAATGGAAAACGACCATTAAATGATAATATTAAAGTTATTAAAGAAATGTCTGTACCCAAGACAGTGAAAGGAGTAAGATCATTTTAGGAACTGTGAACTTCTATGGCAAATTCATACCTGGAATAGCGAGAAACGGAAACCCTTGAATGAATTATTGAGGAAAATGTTAAATTTGTTTGGTGGATGACTGCCAAAAAGCATTTGAGGAACTGAGAAACTTTTAACATCGGACTCACTCTTATCCAGACCAAATTATAAAGAGTTTGTTATTACTACCGACGCGAGTGAATAGTCATTGGTGCGGTACTATCGAATGAAAATTCAATTGATAAACCCATAGCTTATGCTAGTAGGAGTCTTATAGGAGCAGAAAAAAGGTATCATACAATCGAAAAGAATTACTCGCAATAGTGTGGGCAGTTCAGCATTTCAGACATTACATATATCATCAGAGGTTTATTGTCATACGGATCATAGACCGCTAATTTCATTATGGCATTTAAAAGAAACTCCAATTCTCACACGCTTAAGATTGAAATTACAAGGATTAGAATGTGACATTAGATACAAACAGGAAAAGAGAACATTGTAGCAGATTTTATCTCGGCTTCCAACTGCCGAAAATCAATCTCTCAAAACACAGAATCAGAGGAACAAATTATTGCTGTTGTTACACGTCAGCAACTTAAAAACAGCAGGAACTCAACTTGTTTGAATCAGTAAATGCAATAAAAGATAATAATTCGCCTAATACAAACATAGACAAGACAAAAATTGCCTATTGTAACGGATCAAAATCAAATTAATGATGATATGACTCAATCATATGATATAGACAAAATTGTGACGTTGAAGATTCCAATATGACCAACGCATACGAAGAATATTTGGAATCATCAAAGAAAATTCAATTGACATAGAACAATTAGTAATTTCAAAATCACTAAAGGATGACTCAGATATTAATATCGTTATTTTGAACAGTAGATCAAAATACAATGAAATTTCACAAATCACCAATTTAGCATGGAATAAAAGACTTTAGCGAAAATGGAATACTATCGATTCCACAGGAAAACATATTTGGAATAATTGTTGACGGAAAAGTAATTCAGTAATCAACAGCAGAAAGTTTTTCCAGAAATTAGATAAATGTTTAAGCGATAATGGAACTATGATTAAAGCTTCAAATAAAATTTATGTCACATCGTTTCGAAAAATAAACAGTTTGATATATTAGAAATATTACTCTAGCAACCAAATATGGCTTAGTTTTCAGCCTATATAACGCAGATTCCGAACGAATTCAAATTAATACTAATGAGATTGAAACAATACTTAGAGAATTTCATGATGCTCCCTTAGGAGGACACGTCGGAGCACGCCGGATGCGAAAAGAATTGGATTAATTTTCGTGTGGCAAAACATGAGACGAGATATTGAAAACTATGTTCGGCAGTGTGCCTCTTGTCAAAAGAATAAAATTGGTAAATCACACAAAATACCAATGAAAATTACTACCACTGCTTGAACCATTCGAAAATTATACATGGATATTGTAGTTCTACCGGAATCGGAATGAGGAACAGATATGGGCTTGTCATGCAAGATGACCTGACAGTTTTCTGGTGGTATCACCATGAGCAACAAGAAGCCGAAACTGTTGCAAGAACGTTTGTAGAAAATTTAATTTAAGTACGGACACCCTAGAATTGGTTACAGACCAAGGATCATTATGAGTAAATTTTTCAAACACATTTGCAAAATTTTGAAAATTAGAAAGATTAATACTAGTTATCACCACAGGCAAATTTAGTAGAAAGATCTAACAGAGAATTGAAAATGTATCTTAGACAATTTGTAGGTGAATCTAACATGGGATCAACACTTAAACTACTTCGTTTGAATATAATACGACAAACAACGGATCAACGAATTATATCTCGTTCGAACTCCTATATGGAAGAAAAGCAAGAATCCGTCATCAATTTATACAATTACCGAGTCAGAATTAAACTATGATGACTACAGTAAAGAAATGAAAATAATTTTTAAAAGATTGCATGAAAATGCAAGACAAAATTTAATAATATCGAAGGAAAAACGTAAGGAAATTTACGATAAGAACTCTGACGAATGGCAGCCCATGGGAGATATGGTTCTCGTTCAAGCCAACCCAACGGGTGCAGGACAAAATTACAGGCCTTATGGAAGGTCTATGAAATTGTTGCTTTTCTAGGACACAAACAACAATCATTAAAATGGAACAAATTAGAGAAAATACATAATAACAGATTAAAAAAAATAACAACTAATACCAAACATTTGATTGTTTATCTTCTATCATCGTTCTATGGTAAGAAAAGAGTATTTGATATAGGATAAACGTCGAACAACTAGAATCAACGTATGTCCTACAAAACTTAGTTTATGCACCTTTAAAGAATCCATGGTTTATCACCACGTCCATTGGCAAGGAGGGTGATAGGATATTTTTATGTTGTTTCAAAGGAGAAATTTCTTGTTGCGCAAGAAAACTAGAATTCAATCCACAAGGAATTAGTAAAAGAGAAGAAGTAATAAAAAAGAACAGCATAGATAAAGAGCAACGTCACAGAAATAAAGGTGAGAATTTAAAATGGGAAATGAAGACAGAAAGAAGTCACAGACAAAAAGAAAAATTGATATATACTAATGACATAGAAACTGGGTGAACAACCCAAAGGATTGTACGACAATTCGAAACCAATTCCCCGAATGCAATTTCCCAAAAATTTCCCGAATAACAATTCCCCGAACGCATTTCGAACGTAACAATTCGAATGCAACATTTCGAATGTAACATTTCCGAATTGTTTCACAGTGCAGATAAAACTAAAACTGAAAAGGAATCTGCGTCGTTTAAAATAAAGTCGCATAATTGGCTTTTGACATAATTTTGAGTTGCAACAAAAGGAGAGTCGTGGACAACTGCTTAAAAATTGTAAAAAAAAGATGCTGGGACATTGGGCCGAAGACATTGATGCCGAACCATCATTAGGCCAAGAAGTAAGAAGTAAAAATTAGTAGTGAGTAGTGAAAAGTGAGACGTGAGAAGTGAGAAGAAAGCGTAATGAGAAGTGAGGAATGAGAAGTGAGATGAGAAGTGAGATGAGAAGTGAGATGAGAAGTGAAATGAGAAGTGAGATGAGAAGTGAGAAGGAGGTGTGAGAAGTGAGGTGAGTAGTGAGTAGTGAGAAGTGAGAAGTGAAAACTAAGAAATGAGAAGTAAGTACATAGTAAGAAGTGAAAGTATGGAGTAAGTAGGAGAAGTGAAAAATATGATGCAAGAAGTGTTAGTGGAGAGCTAGAAAAGCTAAATACGAAGTGAGATGTAGGAAGAATGAATGGAAAATAAAGAAGGATAGAGATACAGGAAGAAAATTACCGTCTTCCGGTATAAGGCGAAGGATAATGCTTTTTATAATCGCTCTGCCCGGTATTAGAGGAAGACGAGTTATAATGCCTTCTGAAAATGAACACGTTGCCGATATAAGACAAAGAGGGTAGATAGACCTTCTTCAATTGTACACGTTTGCCTGGATTAGCGAAGGAAGGAGATAATGCCTTCCTTAAATGATCGCGTCTACGACTATAAGGACAATGGAGGAGATATTGCCTTCTTTGAATGAACACATCATTTCTTTCGGTTTATATAATTGATATTTATTGCTAGATGCGTTCTCATATATTATATCTATTCCAGCCAAACTCGTCTACATCAAAGGAAGAGACTACATTTATCATAACCTTATTGCAGGCAAATTCCTACTTGAAAAGGTAATTTCATTCTACTTTGGCTTATTTCGAGCTAACGCTCTAACTTTAATGAATTGATCCATCTACCGTTTCCAGACCAGGTAGATACAGATTTTAAAGAAGGATAACATTACTTCTTCATTATTCTGAAAAAACATCTACTTTCAAAGTAGAGATCAAATTAATCCATTGCGTTATTCCGAGTAGATGTACTACTTTTAAAGAAGGATCACATTCACCATTGCCTATTCCGGGCATACGCATTATTTTTTAAGGATTCATATCCACGATTACAGTAAATTCTTAAGAAGAGATAGACCTTATAGGACAGGAGTTTGATTTGCAAATTTTACCATTATGCTTTCAAACGGAATTTCTGTTCATGACTTGCTCCACCAAATAAATTCAGCCTATGTTCGAATATTTTAGAAAAAAATGAATAGGAAAACACTTTATTATAATATCTTTATAATTTAACAATAAGATATATAATTTAACAGTAAGGAAGATCAAGGCATACAATACTATCGAAAGATTTGGTCATGTTCGGCATCTCAAAGAGACACTCTGGAACAAATCTTTGAACGCTGCTCTGTTCGGCGTCAATAGTTGATGACAATTATGTGTTTGCAAAACTACTTTATTTTCGGGATTTGTTACATTCGGAAATGTTTACTGGAATTGTTCCATTCGGAAATTGCATGGAATTGTTACATTCGGAAATTGCATTCAGGAAAATTGCATTGGGAATTGGTTTCGGGAATTGTCACAATCAACCCAAAGAATACAACAACAATCGATGGAACGTTGAACAGAAAGACACAATTAAAAAATAAAAGAAGAAAATGAGCTCACCTAAATAGCAACAATAAACGAAGGTACCGACACTCAAAATTTCGAACACTATGGATAATAAGAGAGAAAATTACGGAAAACAAAAGAAGACGAAACAATATTCATCAGCAAATATATACTGAATATGGGAAAAGGAAATGTATTAACAGTTTTCACAAATATGACGAAGTAATGTTACAGTTGCAAAAACTTGAATGGACACCATCAAAGCCTTAGCATGAAACAGAACGAATTATTATCTTTGATTACTCAAAAATATCATGGACTTTGAAAATGGAAAGTATTTCAGACATCTAATACGAAAAAATGGAAACATTAATTCAATTAAAGGTAATTGGTAATTATTGCTTTATTATGCAATAATCAAATAAATAAAAATAACCATAGGATAATTTACTAAATCATAACAAATTTAGTTAGGAACTTATAATTTTGCATACTAATATACATATGTTTATAGTACAACTAATAAATTTTCATTTGTTTTTTATTTTAAAATGTTTATAAATACAGAATTAATCGAATTGAGTATCATTTCAGAAGCAGCCTAGAGCCATGATCGATGAGGGGAGAGGTTGTAGCATTCAACCAAAACCGCCCTAAATACTAAAAAGTAAGTATACGATAGATAGTAACAAGTATTTTTGCAGGAAGACATTTTATTGAATTTATACACTCCAAAACCTGCAGAAGACATTCATTGCTGCAACACAGAGATAAATTTAATGGAATAATACTGGGAAAACAAAATAATCGAAAAAATGATAATAATAGTAAGTAAGGTTCATAATAAAAGTGATAAATATAATAACCAAGCATATAAAAGGTAGCAAGAATTAATACCGAATCGAATAAAAAGTGAAAAGTAACAAAGACTGTAGGAGCAGGTCCTATATTTGCAAAGTCAATAAAATATAGGATAGTGAACTATCACAATAATTTGAGAAAAAAAATATGCAACTTACTGAGAGACGGTCGAGATAGCATCTATTGAAGACGAACAGACGACATCGGCAGAGAAGGAAGAACATCAACGGCTCACGAATACATACCATAGTTAATTGGTATCACCGGAACGACATACAGGTGGGTTGAAGATCGAGAGTGGGGATCAGGAGACGGAAGACGAAATATTCGGAGGTTATCAATGAAGGCGAACTCAACCAGGAAGTGAAAGTGTTAAATACATCATACGAAATCAACAATACGAATTAAAGTGACAAATAACAGGCGAAGACGATGCATATACGAAAACAAAAAGGCGGACTTAACAAGGCGATTGGAGATAAGTGAATGACAAGACATTATACAAAGCTGAAAGCAAGGACATATTCAGGAGCATCATCACACAACCGAAAGTGCAAGAAGAGATTTTAATTCAACCCCTGGAGATGATTTTGGAAGAGAGTAACACAATAATGACAGAACGAGCAGATACAGTCGCCCTACAAAGATAAAACCAACGTTAAGACGAAATTTTAGAACAACAACAATTCAACAGTGTTCATCAATTTAACCAGACGGCCCCAAAAAGTCAATTCAAAGCAGAGGTCCTAAGATCACAGCGAAGGCGGGTCTAACAAAAAGGCAACTTATCAAGTAATCAAATTTCCACAAGCAAGCCAATACACAGCGAACAAAAGCAACAACAAGACTTGAATCAAACACAAACAATGCGAACATCATGATAACGGTACAACATCTAAGAATCCATTCATTTAAGCAGTGTGACACACGTCAATTCATCACGACTTGCTAACTAGCAACTTATCTGAACGGAAGAGCAAAACTATTGAAAAAGGCACTGTAATAACGTCAAACTATTACAATGTTACATGCAGAAAATCATTGAAATACAACTAGAGCAGAGCTACTTACTCCTCTGGAGATATCACGTCAGATTTATACAAGTGGCCGGTACAACAGCAATTTTTACACAACAAACAATAGACATCATTTACACAAACATCATCATGGCTTGGCCAAAACAATTTCATGAAGATTACAAATTTGACGGCAGTACAAAGGAACCCACAGAGAGGAGAGCAGCTTAAGAGGCGAAACAAGTAAGGCATCAGAAAGCACAAGACGATACGGAAGAATCAAACAGCAGACTAGGAACACACCTGCACTCGAGATTTACAACCACCCGTGATCAACAACACTAATGATTACGAGGACGCAAGAGAACACCAAGTAAAGAGGAGGCGATTCGAGAAGGCATCATCAGGTAAGAAAACTCGAGAAAGTTTATGTGCAAATATGAGAATACTTAAAAGATTAGAGAAATTAAACGGTCACACGACGAAAGAAAAAAGGGATAATAGGGTGATTTGATAGATTAGAAGAACACGTAGATGCAGTATGGTGAAAAACAAAACAAAAAAAAAGTTTTTTAATAAAAAATAAGTTAATATAACACTAAGATACGGTGAAAAATAATTTTGAAAATAACAGAGTAAGAATTAAATTAGAAGAATAATAGGGACATAATAGAAGAGATAAATTAGAAGAATAGGAAACATGAAAAATTACTGTGGAATAATTATAATATTAACTCAGAAACGTATCAATGTATTTAAATCTTGGTCAAGAGAAGCGTTGAAGAATAACAAAAAATGGTAGCTGAACCATATCAAAGATCCAAAGTAAACTTTGTAGTTATTATTAAAGAATTTATAAAAATACAGAACGAATAACATCAAAGATTCTAACAAACTCTGAAAGTAAAATTCAGATGACAGATAATAGTTAATGATTGATAAACAACGAACATTGAATGATTATATATAGAAAAATATATGTTTTGGCTCATCTCCTAAAGCGAGATCATTTTCTTAATGAACCTTCACTCGTTTTGTGGGAGGAGATGAACGCTTGAGATCTCATCACTCCTCATATCGGATCACGGGATATATCGTAGGAATCTAAGCCAAAATAGAAGAAAGCGTAAACTTAGAGAGACTCAGCTGACCTATTTACTGCGATCAGCTGATCCAAACAAGATACGAAATATATACAAGAGGGCAAAAACACTGGTGAGGGACACGCGGCGATTCACATACGAGCATCATATTTCAATTTTATTAGTGGCATTGTACGCAGGGAAAACGTTCTATTCCTTTCCAACGTAATGGAACGACAATGTTATTAAGGTCAATGTGGCATAAAATCACTATTGACAGTATAATTCATGTTACTTTTGACCGTTAAATTGAAATGGTCGATATATTTACTCGGATTTTCCGGCGCAAACAATTGAGCATAATCTACTATATATGCTCAACTCGATGGGATGGAAGGATATGCACAGCCTTATGTGCCGACACCTTCCTAAACAATTTTAAATACTGATGGCAATGAGATATTGTAAAAACTAGGCCGAATATATTCAATTACTCAACGCAAAGTAATTTAAGCAATCAACATAAATTAAAAATGTTGTATGTAGGAATTGTTGGGTTAATTTATATTTCATCAATTTAAAAGCTATGTGAAATATCACACTTATCACGGTTTGGCGAAACCGTCGAAAAACAGCAGTCAGATTTACTTAACTGGAGCGCGGTGGATTGAATGTTCAAACGTGCTCACATATTGACAGTGCACGATATAGCGGTACACAGCCGCGATCGTCATTGATGAGCATTGGCGCATATGTATAGGACACTAGAAAGAATTTGTTTGAGTGAGGAGCGTAGAATAATAACTTAGCCAAAATGATAGAGACAATAAGAGTCTTCATTGAATCTACATACACGTATACAGGTGTATTGATTTAAAGGGTTTGTTGCCCAGTGTGAAAACAGAGAGAACATGATTTTGTTCTACCAATATAAACTTGAAAGGAAATATTGATATTGGGGTCTGAGTGTTTCGGAAAAGGAAGAGCCGACCCGAAGGAATGATTCTTTAGGGAAAGGGGATTTCAAAGCCCAGTTGAAAGAAAGAGAAACAATTGATTGATTGATTTTAAGAGTATACTAAAATCAAAGAGTAATACAAGGTAGCCGTTAATAGCAGCGGTATGGTGCGCTTTACAAAGAACCCATGCTGGGTTCGAATACAGATTTTAAGTGAAGGTTTCACAACTCCGTTGGTTTAGTAGTATCATGCATTATGAAACATTTGGACTTGTTGAACATTACTCTGAGACAGCAATGTTCAAGTTTAGGTGTAAAGAAAGGGCAGGACTTAGAGATATCTATTTTATACAAAAGATATATGAATTAATACATTAGTAAATTGAAGTAGCCACTTGAATGTGCTCGAAATAAGAGAGTTTTAGAGAGTGAAAAGAGAACAGAATGTTTCAAGAGAATTTCAAAGGGACATCCAAAAGGCAAAGTTTCGTAAAGTATGGAAGTCCAATATTAAGGTTGAATTAGCTAATCTATGACAAGAAATTAAATAACTATTGAAAAATTTGGAATAAAAGGAAGTTGATTCGGAATTTATGGATTTTTCAAATAAGCTGATGAAGCATTTCGTGCAAAAGAACTTAGGGAGCATCCATAAAGAATGCAAAGTTGAGTAATGAATGGAAGCCAAAACTTGAGGATATTTAGAAGTTTAAATTAAAACCATAGTCTGAATAGATAAATGTGGGATGAGGAAAATGGTTCGTTATTTAAGGATTCTTGGACCTTTCATGTGGTCCAAACCAGTCTGATGCAATTCATGAAATCATTATGAATTCAGAGCTCGGATTGACTATATACCCTGCGCTTTTCCAAGCTCAGTCAGTCCCAAATACAGACACCTTTATTGAATTCGGCGCTTTAGGTTTCCCTAGCCGGCCTACCGAATACCCAATTGAGTGGTCAGTCCCAAATATTCAGCAGCACCTTTATTGGAATTCGCGCTTTTAGGTTTCCTAGCGGCCTACCGAATACCCAATTGAATCAGGTTGTCCCTTAGACATCGACACTCGTGACTAGTGCACGAATCGAGATCTAAGTTTAAATTAATTAACTTCTTGAAAAGATAAAAGTGAACAGTTAAAAGTCCGTCGCGGTAAAATTGAAAATCAGTGTTAGAGTCTCTTGATAAGTATCGAAAAAAGTGTTAGAAACTTCTGAAAACTTTATACGGAAAATAGTGCGAAATCCGTTGAAATGGATAATATTTGAGTTTAATTCCTAGGAGGGTTGTCCTCAGACATCGACACTCGTGACTAGTACGAATCGAGATCTAAGTTTAAATTAATTAACTTCTTGAAAAGATAAAAGTGAACAGTTAAAAGTCCGTCGCGGTAAAATTGAAAATCAGTGTTGAGTCTCTTGATAAGTATCGAAAAAATGTTAGAAATCTGAAAACTTCATACGGAAAATAGTGCGAAATCCGTTGAAATGGATAATATTTGAGTTAATTTCTAGGAAAAGTGTAATTATAAGAAACAAGTGTTTCATAGTAGAAGAAAAGTATAATTGTAAGAACTAAATAGTGTTACATAAATAAAAGGTCTTATTCAATCGTGATTGAGTGTTTGAACTAAAACCGAAAACAGTGCCGCGCCGTCGGCCCCGAACACTTCATATATCGTGGTAAGCGTCTTAATATTCCGCTCAGGACATTTGCACTCATTTACATTTCCACTTGCTCTAGAACGCTTCATATTCATTTGTGCGAGAACAATACGTCGAACAAACGAAACTTCGTTTCACTGACGTTGTTGTCCACGCACTTTGAACGGGCCCCAGGCTACTCCGGTTCAGGTGCGTTTCGGCGAGAACGCCTCGTCTGTTTCCTTCTCCTCAAGGAAATCCTTCAGCTCAATTGTTTTGTCTTTAGCGAGCAGAGCCAGTGACCAGGCCCACCCTAGCAGCCATTTTCAATAATGAACATGCCAAGAGTGAAGACCTGGTCTAAACGGGTTTGCACCCGCAGCGGTGGAGAGCTGTTAAAGATCGGCATCAGCTCTCCGGGGTGTACAGCGGAGCAGATTCTGGGGCCGTTTTCGTTCTACGGCTGTCGACGGAACCAGGAGGAGGAGTGCGGTCCATTCGCTGGTGGATGGTGCTGATGGTGTGGAGCTCGAACCGACGCAGCTGCCGCTGCCAGTCGCTGTGCAGTTGGACGGTAGGAGGATTGAATCGCTCGACGGGGAGCCGTGATGGCCGAATAGTTAACCTTGTTGACTACAGGAACACGGTTCTTCTTCGTAAGGTTCCTGGCGGAAGCCTTCTTCCGGATTTCCAGAGCTCACTCGCTTTGGGCAGCCCTTTGTGGCCGATGTTTGTCGCCACAGTTGACGCACTTGGGATCGCCACTCCATTCTGTCGCACTCCGTCACCGCAGCGCGGCTTCGCGGCAGTTTCTGGTTCCGTGCCAGAAATTGAAGCAGTTGGTGCACTGCGTAACGTCGCGTCACTGGGCGATATCGCTCCCCAATCAACGACGGTATGCTTGATTATCTCAAACAGCTTGGTCCCTGAAGATGGTGGAGCCATGCTCCAGGTGGACCAGATAAAGCTGGTCGCGATACCTTCTTGTCTTGTCGTGATGAGCAATTTTGCACGCGACTGGTTGAGTCCGCTGCCTTCCAACTCCTGGATGAGCTCATTTCTTCATGTCATTGAGCCTCGCAGCAAAGCCTTGAGCGGCTTCGTACGGAAGGTCAGAGTGTAGAACTATATCTGTGGACCTCGAGGAACTCCACGACTGACTTGTGATACTAGGTATTTCGAGGAATTTTTAAATATTTCGAAGAAATTCTTAGAAGAACTCATTGAGGAATTTTCGAAGAATTCCTGAATAAATTCGGAAGGAATTTTAAGAAATTTCGAAGAAATTCTCAAAACGCAAGGATTGTAAGGATTTAAAAAATTTTATTGGAATTTTGAATAGATTCCTTGTGGAAATTTGAAGGAATGTTTAGAACCCCTGCTTTGAATTTTCGAAGGAATATCTTCCATTTACAAATAAATTTTCATCAGAAGTAATTTCCTGAGAATTTCTGAAAGATTCTCGGAGGAAATTCTAGAATGTTGAAGGAATGCCCAGAGAATTTCAAGAATATTGGAAACTCCTTTGAAAATTCCTTTAGAGATTAGACCTGTGCGCTGCCTATCTCTCTCTTCAAATGTCGAATACCTGTGCGCTGCCGCTGACGATTTCCTTTCCTGCCGCCGCGTCAAAATGAATTGGCTGTGCCAGCTGGAAATTTACCACGCTGCGAGTATGTTGTTACCACGCCGATGGTTATCAAGGACTATTGAAGCAGTAATGTTTCGAACATGCTTTAAAAGTTTATCCTTCCAAAATACAAATTTTCAGTCAAGTTTACACAGGTTTGACTGTGAACGAACCATCGACTCATGTAAATATCGAGATGAAGAATAGCAAAACTTTGGAAAGCTGTTTGAAGGGACCATCACAGTAACAGATTTTTTTTTATATCAGGTAAAAGTTCCGTTAGTCGGGTTACTATAGTTGCGGCAGTGTGGTTTCTCTACAGATTAAACGTAGAACCAAATTGTTGATTAATTCGGTGAACTGCCATTATACGAAACAAGCGGAAAAAGCTTAGGAATATCCTCTAAAAGGTAAATTATACTCAAACACCTTGTTTATTTTTGGCCTTGCACCAGTAGTTGGTAGTGTTCCTATAGTTGCGAGTCCGTAAGAAAACATGAGATTCGCAATCTATGGCACACGAATTAAAATATACCGCAATTATTGGAACATCTAAAAAGTTAGAGGAATGATTTAGGAAACAGTGATAGATTTCCTAGGGGTTCGCATAAAATAGTGTTAATGAGCTTTTGGATACACCTCAAGGTACATAAGTTGAATGAATACACGTTCAAGTGTAAGCGATGAAATAGTGATATGGGGCTTATTGGGTCTTTTACCCTTGGCATAATTTGCTTCAGAGTCGATATCGAGTCATAGAACCATGCATTGCAAACTATCCCATCATTCGATCTTCTGATCAAAGATATTGATGAAATAAGGATATTGACCATTATCTTTTCGCTCAGTAAACAAAGTGCAGTGTTTCCATGAATCACCCTTAAATGCTCAAATGATGATACCGTTTTGGCTCGAATCCTGCACATGACTCATATTCTGAACACTAGCGTTTTAGCACTCTGAAATTAAAAGCTTCACTGGTTTTCGCACTGAGGATCACGAACACAAAGTAATTCAAGATCCTATGGGAAAATAACGGTTCAATTCAGCTTGTTTACTTTTAGCATCCATAAGAAGAAAGCAAAAGTTCAAGTGATGCCAGTATTATTTTTACGATTTCATGCATTTTCACGTTGCCATTTTGACAGTTTTCCCTCCGCCGGTCTCTAGTTATAGGGTGGCTACCGTAAATGGTAAATGATCGGGAGGTTGTTGGCTACCTTTTACTGCTGCTGCCAACTGGGAGTAAATTTCATCGAAGTACACTAAGTAAATAATTGCTTCTAGGACACCTCCGGAATGTCTTGAAAAATACCAAATTCTAGAGTTTCTTCAACAACTTTTTAAGGATTTTGGAGATAATTTTCCGGTATTTTCATGGAAATCCACGCAATAAATCACCGAAAATTCATTCAGAATTTATCTCAACAATCCTCTAGCGACTCAAACTAGAAATTTTTCGAGAATTTTCTAGTAACCCCCAAAATTGTTTCAGAAAATCTTTTTCTAAAAAATCTTCTTGAATTCTCCTAAAAGAATATCCGACGTTATTCACGGAATTTACTGAGAACACCTTGAGAAACTGCCAAGAGAATTTAAAAAAGTTCCAGAAAAATTTTCCAAATTTTCGGGAAATGTATTAAGGATTTCTGTGAGTTCTTAAAGTAAATCCAGCGGAAATTTCTGGATGGGCTTTTGAGAGAACTCTTGGAAGATCTCGTGGCAGAAAGATTGAAGAATTCCCTTGATAAGTTCAATAGGATACTCAGAATTTCTGGAGGAATTTCCGAAAAAATCAGAATAGTATACTGTGTGATTTTTTGACGAAAAGTTGCAATAGTACTTGGAGAACTTTCAAGGGATTTGGCAGTAATTTCTGGAAAAAGTCATATGGGATGGACGACTGAAGTTGTACTATCAAGTTGTCAACATTTCGGTTAGTCGGATAGGGAGCAAAACACATTTCTACTTATTAAGAGCCTTATCGAAAAATTAATTCAATCGTTTTGGATAAGTTCCTGTGGGCGTATTTCCTTATATAATTTCTTGAGAAATTTCAACGGATTCAAGAAAAACTCTGAAGATGTTTTTGGAGAAACTTTCGAAAGAATTTGTTTAAAATTTCTGGAGCAATAACTGCAAGAATTTCTGAAGAACTCTTTAGAATGACCAAAAGAGTTTCTGACAGAACTTTCTTAAACTGGAGGAATTCCTGGAGGAACTTTCGGAGGAACTCCGGAGGAATTCCGGATGATCTTTCAGGAATTCCTGAAGGAACTTCTGGAAGGAAATTCAGAGAATTCAGAAAAATTTCTGGAGGAATTCTTTAGATTCAATTATAATCATATTACACTATAATCCAAAATGATTGAAAATGTTGTTTCTATATCATCAATCATTGGAAGCTAATGGAGCGCTCATTAAACCAAAAATATTTAGTTAGCTTCAACTAGAAAGCAAGAATTGTTTATTGGGATAGTATTGGTATAGTATTGTAACTGAGACTTTATAAATTATTAAAATCACTATAATAAAGATTTAAAAAATATAATGTTGGGATAGTTATGTTTGCATTATTTTTAGATAAATTGGAACAATTGAAGAATATCATGTTGTCGACCACTGATGAAACTTTGACATTTCGGTATACACCATGTTCTTTTTTACAAGGGTAGTTTTTAGTCGATTAAGACGTTTCGCGTTACTGAAACTATGAAACCCATGAAAAATTCACAAAAATCAAAGAAAATTCAGGTGGTATTTGAAAGCTGTGAAACCCAGGTTAACCGGAATATTAAAGAATACCAACCGTGTAAAACAAAATATTGGGTGAACATGCGAATGCTTTGTAGAACTAACCACCTATGCAAATCAAAATTCAAATGTTTCCCTTTTATAGCAAATTGCTCGTCCACCCTCACAAGGCTCAACTAAACCACCACCAAATACGAAAATTGACCGTCCTACGGTTTCTCTAATCCGCTAGTGCCTCGTTGGATTTATTTTATAAATTTCCACCGACATTACTGGCCTAAAACCGTCAGGGACAGTTTTTCTCTATCAACACAACAGAGTAGTAAAAAACAACGCTTTCTCTGCAAACAATCCTCTCTAACGGATGGCAACCGTTTCCAGTGAACCACCGTTTCATATTTGCATGTGTCCTTTTCTTTCCATTTCCGTCCACAATCCCCGAAAGCAAGCGAGGCGTAAAATTTCAAATATTTCAGCGTCTGTCAACTTACTGCGTCGATATCGTCCGTTTCTTTCAGCTCGTTCTCTAATTGAATAAATGGAAAACGTTTTGAACTCCTCTACACAGCTGAATGCCCCGGTGCGCCACATGCCGCTTGATAAGTTCCGATGATTGATTGAGAACTAGTGGAAAACTTTATGACAATTTGACTTTCTTTCGACCCGTCCAATTTTCCGGAGACAACTTTCCGCTTCTTGAAAATTTGTTTCAACTCGGTTCCGGTGATGCTGAAGGAGGCGCCACCGCCGATAGCCGTCTTCCGGTAGATCGATAGGGTGCCTGTGGTGGTCCATCAAGCTGGTCCCTCCGGTCCGAGAATCTGACGATAAAAAGTGACGAACAGTCAGCCAGCGTGAACTTGCCTTTGATCCCTTATGACACTGTTGGCTGCTTCTCGAGAAGAGCCAGCCAGATTCCCGTAGCCAAGCGGTCAGGCTAACGGAAGAGCTCCAAGGATACCGACCACGACTTTCGGTCTGTAGCACTCCTTCCGCACATCGTCATACACCGTCATCATCGCCATGCTTTCCACAGGCAGCGGAAAACTTCGTAGGAGGACCACAAAGATGAAAGAGACAAGTTGCCGTGGTGGTGAATCGATTCCTGTGAGCGCCGGTGGAAATCCAAGAAACGAACCCAGGCAACCGAAACAACCGGTGTCGAGTGATGGAGCGAAGGGTGGTTTTTTCGGCATCTTGTTCGGTGAGGCCACTCAATAATGGGTTGACTATTGTCATTTGTATGCGCGGATCTGTTTTCATAATAAAATGTGTAACAATAATGTTTTCTGTGGAACAAACCGAAATTGATAATTCTTTATCAATTCGAAAGTTGTTGCATTTTGAGTAGTTTGTATCGTCATTCGATCCTTACGTGTCTCTTAAATATCCCACAAGGTTTAGCTTGGAAACTCTCTCGAACTTCTTCGTAATGGGTGAGGAAAAGAATTTTGTTAGACCACTGGTAATCGACTGCAAGGGTATGATCGTAGAATCTCGGATGTGCAACGTAGCCGACAACGACGTAGCACTTAGTATCTTTACTCACGGAGACGAGCCAGCACTTGAAAGTCTCTTAATAAAGACACACAAAAAAATCTTTACCCAACCAGCGGATGGCAGGTTTTAAAAGAGTTCTGTATTAGATTCTGTATAACATTTTGGCATATTCAAATTCGAAGCCTTTCATGGCCTTTCATTAAGGTTGATGTTTGGGATTCTGCTGAAACGATTGGAATGGATCTATTATTGTTGCACCTTAAGAAATGTAGTCTTGTGTGGAATTTACATTATTCAGAGTAATCTATTCAATGTCTCTCGGAAATATTTAAAATTATGTACAGAGTGCAACAGTACTGCAGCACCTCATGTAGAGTGATATCATTTTGTTTTCTTCTTGGTCTTATTATTATTATAGCTTTATTTAAGAGGTTTTCAGCCGGAACTGGTTCACCTCTTACTTGTTCTTTCTTCAAAAATCAAAATTTGTTATCGTATGCCAAGCTCAGATTAATAACAAAATTTAGATGGTATTACGCATGCACTTTACCTGATGGCTAATAACTGTCCATTCTTGGAAATTATAACCGCTGTCTCATCGCGTTTCCTACCTTTCGTTCATAATTCTATGCTTTCAATCGCTTCTACTATACGTATGACGTATTTCGTGGACACTTTCATAACTTACGCAATTGGTGGACGCTCCAATAAATTACTGTTCCATTCTGCATTGTCAAATAATCCATCTCTCTCATAATAAACGCATTCCATCTTTGCTTAGCCTTCGCCTTGTCAAAGAGTGTAACATTTCCTCAAACTCGATCGTTGTCAATCGCAAGCTATGACGTTGCGAAAAGCGGAAATTTATTTACACTTACCACACCCTCGCTCGCTTGCTACCTTTCCTTTGCAATCGAGACGCTGCTGGCCGATCATCGCCCATGCTTGGATGGGGATCGAGGTGGCCGACAAAGACGATTCCATTTACATGGGTAGTCTCGGTGGTGGATTGAATTTCGTCATACGGTCGCGCGCGCTCTAGTTGCTGACATCGAACTCGCCGAATAAACAGCACATTGCGGCTGGCGAACAAACCAAACAAACAGGGTGATTTTTTTCCCCAGCAATACCCCATTCTGATTTTCCTGGTTCAGTTCGACCAAATATCGACTACTATTGGTTAGCATTTCTCATGCTTAGGGGTTCAGCTAGGGGATGATGTAAGTGCGGTGAAGTGAAGTAAACCAAACTAAATATTTGCACCCATTTTTGCCATTCACTGAGGAAATCCATTAGTGGTATCATGTTGCAAGTCCCACCGAAAACTAATGGATTTGTGTGACCCTAAAAACTAAGGCTCAGTGGAAAGTTCGATAAATTAAAATGGTTCGTGGCTTCCTCCATTTTGGGAGAAGTACTACATTGCAAAAATATGCAATGTAAAGAATAACTAATCAACGTCTATTTTAAATAAATTATACAGAAGCGTTCTCTAAATTTAATCTCATCCTCATGATGAAGAAATCATTTAATGATGTAGAAGATTTACAATGGTACAAGAATTAAACGCACTAGGGACTTACAAGCTTTGTTCTATGAAAATTTCCATTTATTTTGGAATTAGTTCAATGAAGGATAAAATAAAAGAGATAACAGTCGAATTCTATAACTTATAAGTATGGCTCCAAATATTTATGCCCATCCTTCCAAGTTTGCTGAAACCATAAGCATAGTAACATTTTTGATATAAATCGCTTAATCATCTTCAATATTCTGAGCTGGAAAATAGATTAATTAGGTTCATTCAAGAAAAAATATAAACTAACAATAGATTAGCGATATTTTAATGGAAACGGAAAACCCTCTATCCTTGTTGAAATACCAACCAATCTGAATAGCATTTTCCTTCAAATTTAAACCGAACCAAAGCCCAACATTAAAGCAACAGGATCCTTCTCGTGTAAATCACTCGACACGAACCGCTCATTTTATCAAACGATGTAAACAATGCAAAAAAGAAGGACGCTACACAAGCGACGTCCGCCGCCTTGCAGAGAAAACAGCTGAGCCAGAAGAAAGAAAAAAATATTCGCGAGACGCAAGAAAGCGAAGTGAAAATATAGCGACTGTAAAAAAATCGCCGTCTCGCGAATAAAAAACATACTTTCAAGTGAGAGTTTTCCACCCCGCGAGTTGACTTTGTTCCCGGCATCCCCACGTTTCTATCGAAGTAATTTTTTTCTTCTGACGCGCTTCCTGAATGTTTTAATTTTGATTGCAGTCAAGGCTATCAGCTGATGGAGCTCGTTTTCCATGAACTTTTTTCTTTCGTCGAGGTGTCTGATGTCGGTTAGTGCGGTGTGTTTGGGTTGGTGTCGTCATTATTTTAATTTTTTCATAACTTTCTCTCCTACAAGTGGTGTGTGATAAGGGTGAGAGATTAAAAGAAGGTTTCTTTTTAAACGTAATTTGGTATTACTGCTGTCCGTAATAAGTTGACTGACAGAATTCGTTCACAATTGATAATGATAGAGGTTTGAACTCGAATGCAAGTGAAGAACTGTAAAACTTGATGATTGTACATTGCGTTGTTTCATTCTACAAAACAATCAAAATTGTACAAAGCACCAAATTTTTGGGTCTGAGATTTGCTTTCCAACATCAATGTGCACTGATTTCAGGGAGTGCCAAAATAGTTTTACTATGCAGGATTCGGAATAAGTATTTTGGTCATAGCTTTTGAGTCTATAGTCCGATCTGTCCCATTTTCTATAGAAAACAATGAGAATGCAACTATTGCAAACCAATCCAATATTAAGAAAAAAGTGGTCGGAGGTCCTTTGTAGCTTAGTTGGTTAAGCACCAGTCTAGCGTACTGTAGGGTCGTGGGTTCGAGTCCCACGAATCCTTATACGAATTCAATGAATTGTTATGCGATTTCGAACGTGTAGTCCTTTCACGATTCCAACCGAAATTCTTCTTATTCCGGAAGAAATATTTACTATTCCGAACAAAAAATTCTGGGATTTCAAACGGAATAATTCTGCGAATTTAAGTGTAATCCTTTTGTTATTCATAAAGCAACTAAATCTGCTTGTCGAAGGGTTCTCAATGGCATCCTTCTGAGAATCCGAGCAATATTCCTCGCGACTCCGACCACTCTCCTGTGGTTTGAACGGAAGATTCCGTCTGCGATTCTGAATGGAATACTTCTGTGATACCGAACGGAATTATTCTGTGATTTCGAATGGAATCCGCCTGTGCTCAGTGCAGAATTCTTCTCCTATTCCTAACGAAATCCTTCTGCGTTCTTGAACTGAGTTCACTGCGTCTTTAATATGGAATCATTCTGCGATTTCGAATGGAACAATTTGGTAGTATCAAAATATTCCTTCTGCAATCCCGAACGTAGTTATTACTAATCCTTCTGTGATTCTGAATGGATTCCTTCCGAATTCCTGAACTGTCGGTTCCCAGCGAAATCCTTCTGTGATTCCGAGCTTATAATATTTTGCGATTTCTATTAGGTGTCTTAACTCCAGGCATGTGATATATTGTCCTGAGTTTGAATCAAATGATCTCGAATCACCACAACTTCCATGATGTCTTCAACCGCAGTATCAACTAAATCATGTCCTCCGAGTTTTTGTCTTCATTCGCGTTTCAAATCCAGGCATATGAGGATGTTTTGCAATCCAAATTGTCCTGAACTTCTTATCAAATGGTCTACCGAATCGATATCAACCTACCTACCTACCAACCAATATCAACCTCACCTGTCCTCCGAGCATTTATCTTCCATTTGCATCTCAAACTGGCGTATGATATATTGTAGGATCTCAAGTTGTCTTGAAAATTGAATCAAATGGTCTTCAAACAACACGACTTCATAATGCCCCAACCTCGTATCAACTCAAATCGTACCTTCCGAGTATTTGTCTTCTATAGCGTTTTCATATGAGATATTGTAAGGTCTCAAATTATCCAGGAACTTTCATCAAATGGTCTATCAATCAAACGACTTCAGATATCCCCAGCCACAGTATAAACCTCATTATGTCCTCCGAATATTTATCTTTCATTTGCGTCTCAAATGCAATCGTGGAGATTGTAAAATCTCAAATTCTTCTTGTCACTGTATCAACATGACTCTATGATGTGCTCCACGATATCAACATCATTATGTCCACTGAGTATTTGTATTTTTCATGTGCTTCTAAAATCCTGTGATAAGAATTGTAGAATCTCTAAAATATCCTCGAGTTTGAATCAAATTGTCTACCAATCACGACATCCATGATGTCCCTAATCAGATATCAACCTAATCATGTGCTCAAGCATTTGTCTTTTATTGCTTCTCAAATCCAGGCATCCAAAAATATTGCAGGGTCTCCAAATGGCCTTGAGTTTGAATGAAAGTCTTCCGATCAACACGACTTCTGATATCCTTAGCCGCGGTATCAAGATCTTGAACAGAATAAGCATGGTTGGGCGGATACTTCTTCGATCAAAACTTACGACGGAACACTTTAACACGCTCAATATTGATTGGCCCAACACCAAACGAGAAGCTATATTTAGGAGCCCCTGCAGCTTGATGCAAACTGACGATTTATCGAGACAACATATATTTTTATGTCGTAGTAGCGTTCGCCAACATTAGGACTACATCGCTTAAGAAGAGCGAAAATAGCAACGGTCCAAAATTGCTTTCCTAGAAAAACATACCCGTTTGCGAACCATTCCGAAACAGAGGAGCCAATTTCAGCAGGCAGCTAGTTTTTATCAAACAGCTTAGACCTGAACCAACCAAAAAGCCTGAAAGTGACCTGAGACATCATGGAAGTCTGGTTGATTCGGAGACTATTTGATTCCAACTCCAGGGCATTTGGAAATAGTGCAACATCTCATTTGCCTGGATTTAAGATGCGAATTAAAGATAAAACTTAGTAGGACATGACGAGATTGATATCGTGGCTGAGGACATCATGGAAGTCAAGGTGATTCAGACCATTTGATTCAAATTCAAGACAATTTGAAGATCGAGCAACACCTCGAATACCAGATTTGAGACACAAGTCAAAGCCAAATGCTGGAGGACATTATTAGGTTGGTTCTGGCTGAAACATCATGGATGTCGGATGATTCGTAGACCATTTGATTCAAATTTCAGGACAAGAACAGAACAGAACATGATCATGAATTTGAGACACAAAGAATGAAGAATACTGGAGGACATGATTGGGTTGATACGCGGCTGGGGATATCATGGAAGACGCGTGGTGATTCGAGAACTATTTATTTAAGCTCCTGGACAATTTGGAAATCCTTCAACATCTCACATGTTTAAATTTGAAATGAAAATGAAGGACAAATACTTGGAGGACATGATGAGGTTCATAGGTGGCTGGCGACATCATGGAAGTCGTGGTAGATTCGAGTCCATTTGATCCAAACTCAAGGACAGTTTGAGATCCTACAACATCTCATATACCTGGATGTGAGACGCAAATGAAAGACAAATACTGAGGACATGTTGAGGTTAATACGTGGGCAGGCAGCGTCGGCAGCATCGCCGTAGCTGACTGTTAGTCTATGTAATCCGTTTTGCAGTACCGGACTTGACACGAGAAGCCATGGCATCTTTTCGGATCAGTTCGAAAATATTTTAAGCTGTTTTTCAAATGATCATTTGCTGAACGAATATTTAATTTCGAACTTATGTTTTATTATATTCGATGTTTATTGTTCACTATATCTTGTCGTAGAAATAACGAGAAGTTCTGAGAAAAAACTCTATTGGGATTATGAGCAGCATCCGCCTGAGATTCTAAGAAGTATCCACCTAGCAGAATGGGATCTTGTCCAACCCTATTCGGGTCGTAGCGGTGGAAGCAAGGATGTCTTCTATCACCGTTACTGTTCCTTATCGTAATCGACGAGATTCTGGTAGGTGGGATTGACCGTGAACCAAACTGCGACTTCGAATTGGCTGATGACGTTGCACCTCGCCCAACGGCGATCTGATATGTAGAGTAAGCCTAACGACCTTGCTGAGCGCCTCCTCTTCGGCAATCAACGTCAACAAAACCAAATCGTTGGATATAAACACGTTGACGTTCTGCACCTGGTCTGCTAATCTGCCCGCTGCGCTCCACGCCGTCTCGTACCTGCCGGATCGGAAGCGAACACCATCTTGCAGGGTTGCTGTCCGGCATTCTTGCAACATGTCCCTGCCCATCATCCTTCCGGTTTAGCTACCTTCTGGATACTGGGTTCGCCGTAGAGTGGGCGAGCTCATGGTTCATTCTTCGCCGCCACACACCTCTTCTTGCACACCGCCAAAGATGGTCCTAAGACCCGTCTCGAATACTGAGTGCTCTGTAAACCTCCTCGAGCATTGTCCATGTTTCATGTCCGTAGAGGACTACCAGTCTTATTAACGTCTTGTAATGACACATTTAGTGCGGTGGCGAATCTTTTCGACCGCAGTTTCTTCTGGAGCCTAGTAGGCCCGACTTCCACAGATGATGCGCCTTCGTATTTCACGACTAACGTTGTTGCTGAGCCGTTATGAAGGATCCGAGGTAGACGAATTCCTCGACCACCGAAGGTATCCTGTCTATCGTAACACTGCTTTCCAGGCGGGCCCTGTCGCGCTCGGTTCCGCCAAAGCATGTATCTTCGTCTTTGACGATCTACCACCAGTCCAACTTTGTTGCTTCACGTTTCAGGCGGGTGTACAGTTCTGCCACCTTTCAAATGTTCGGCCGACAATGTCCATGTCATCCGCGAAGCAAATAAATTGACTGGATCTGTTGAAAATCAATGTCCCCGGTGTTGACCGCTCTCTCTTCATGACACCTTCTAGTGCAATGTTGAACAACAGGCACGAAAGTCCATCACCTTTGTCTTAGTCCCGGCGCGACTGAACGAACTGGAGTGTTCGCCTTGAAATCTTCACACAGTTTGCACACCATCCACCGTTGCTTTGATCAGTCAGGCTTCCCAGGAAGCTTGTCGTCCATAATTTTCCATAGCTCTACCGGTCTATACTCGTCGTGCGCCTTGAAATCTACGAACAGATGGTGCGTTAGGACCTGGTATTCACGGATTTTTGAAGGATTTTCCGTACAGTAAAGATCTGGTCGTTGTCGAGCGGCCGTCAAGAAGCCGGCTTGATAACTTCCACGAACCCGTTCACTAATGGTGACAGACGACGGAAGATGATCTGGGATATCACTTTGTAGGCGGATTAAGGATGGTGATCGCTCGAAAGTTCTCACACCCAGTTTGTCGCCTTTCTGTAGATGGGGCATATAACCCTTCCTTCCACCTCCGGTAGCTGTTCGGTTCCCAGATTCTGACTATCAGTTTGTGCAGGCAAGTGGCCAGCTTTTCCGGGCATCTTGATGAGCCTGCCTCGATACCATCCTTACCAGCTGCTTTGTTGGTCTTTAGCTGTGAATGGCATCCAACTTCCCTCAAGGTGGGGGCTGGTTGGCTTCCATCGCTGAACGAGTAGCATCATCTCCTCCGCTGCCTTGACTTTCACTGCCTGTACTCTCAGCGCCATTCAGATGTTCCTCGTAGTGCGCTGCTTCCACCTTTCGATCACCAACGTCTGTCCGTCAGATGTCTCATCCTTATCCCGGCACATTTCGCTCGCGGCACGAAGCCTTTGCGGGATGCGTTGAGCTTCTGTAGAATCGTGCTGTTTCTTGAGAAGGCACAGCTGTTCCATCTCCTCGCACTCCGCTTCTTCCAGGCGGCGTTTCTTCTCCTGAAAAGGCGGGTCTGCTGTCTCCGCTTCCGTCCATAACGTTCCCGTTCTGCCGGGTACCTTCTGCAGCGCGACCGCCCGCTGCGTCCTTCTCCTCAGAATCTGTCGTACTCTTCGTCGAACCAATCGTTCCGTCGACTTCGACCCATATACCGACGTTGTTCTCCGCTGCGTCTAAACATCAAAAAGCAAAAATATAAAGTTGAAGGCTATCAACGGATTACTTGAAATGCAAGAAAACATGTAAAACAACAAAAAAATATAAGCAATTGTGAGCGCGCTGTTTTTAGAAACTTTCCTTTCGTGTTGGTAAAACTCATATTCTCAAAACTCACAGTTTCTAATAAACGTGTTAAAAAGCCAGTTTGCAATCAGATTAGCATCATTACATTATTTTTAGGTTTTCTTTTGGGTTATTAAATGCCTTTTTAGGTATAGGCAGTTAATAAGCATGCTCATATGAAAAAAAGAAAATTTGTAAGCAATAGCTTTCTACTTGTTTAACTTGTTTTGTTAAAATGTTTATGTTTGGCGGCTTTTTAGCGAAATATTTATTTATTTTTAGATTGTTCCGTTAACTCGGGAATCTTAAAAAAGTTGAGAAGTTGTTTTTTTAAATTTTGAATCACAATCAATTGATAAAATCGAACGTAAACAAGAGCTGGCAGAGCATCGTGAATTTATAATTATTTTAGTTTTGAGATTATCTACGATGCTTTATGTTATTCTGAAGAACAACGTTCGTTTCAAAAGAAAACGATAAGTTCTATAAGAATATGAGTGTGCTCGACTGAGTAGTGCGGATTTTGATGATAGTGTAAATGAGCGTTTAATGGGTGACTAGTAACTGGATTAGCTATCAAGAAAATTTTACTAAGGTTAATACCAATCAAGAGAACGGAAATAATTGTGGAAATGCGAAATTCTAGAAAAACCGAGGTCTCCTGGGGACGAAATAAATACTCGATCTTTCCCTGCTAGACCGCCGAGTCAGAAAGTTATAAAAAAATGGTTTTATTCAGTGAAGTGAAACCGTGCCGTAATTCTTCCTTTAAAAAGTAGTTAAATAAGAATAAGAGAATCTTTATAGTGATATCATTAAAGTTATTAATATTTTCAGAGGTGTTACATTTCTACTATTGTCCAAAGTTACGAAATCGTGAGTCGTGAAGAGTATGGACAATATTTTTGTAAGTCCAATGATCTGAGTGAAAAGAATGAAATTCTTAAGTTTGAAAATTTGTTATTTAACAGAACCGTGAATCAGTTTTGAGTTCCGAATAAACGAAACTAAAATTCGTGAAACAAACAGACAGTTGAAAGGTATTTGTGTACAGATTAGTAGAAAGTGATGTGTATCCTAACCAAAATTCTCTCATGTATATTAGTTTACGTGCCGGTCAACGGCAGAATTGGGCTGTCCTCGGTAACTACCCACCGAATAAGCGCGAGGAAGCAAAGATCATTCCGCCTGGTGCGTCCTATAGCATCGTGGCTGGGGGCCATAATAGGCCATCCGGAGAGCGTCGGCCAACGTATACGAAACTCGGCCTCGCATTCCCACCGTGTTATGGTGGTTAGTCCTCGCGAGGATCTAGCGGGGGGGATTGCCACGCCAGCAGGATTGATCACTGGCTCACGTACTTCCAAGCGCCAAGATTGTGCAACCTTCCGTCCACTAAAATCGAGATCACCGTCCGCCTTCCTATCTCCCAGCGACAGCTGCAATACCGTGCGACCACGTAGTTCGTTTTGCATCCTACCCGTTCGTTTTGACTGTCTGGGGTGCTAGGATCGCGCCGATCGGTCGCCCGACCTCGCAATCACCTGACGAACACCGCGTCGTCCATCCATTCGTCGCTTCGTGGCGGCACAAAATATCGCGGTCGCGTTTGATACGAACCCAGCCGGCGTCCATCCATTCGTCGCTTGCGGCGGCCACGCAATATCGCGCCAACGTTCGTCAACGATCGCCATCGGCTGCTCGCCCTCGTCAGAGCCCATCATCAGTCTAGGAGGGTACGGTGAAGTAGGTACGAGGCCGTAGTACCATACATTTAAGGATACTACAGTAAAACATACCGAAAACCACAAAGAGAAAAGTTTAATAGTCTACAACGCATACATGATAAAAATTCGACCGTGACGTCACAGATAGGTTAGAGATCCGATCGAAAGCGATGTTATTAGAATGTAGATCGAAACGGAACGATAGGAAAATGAAATGCCTTGAGAATATTAATAAAATTTGTTCTTAATCTATGATCGCGTTAGCATGAAAATATGCACCATTTTGAATAAATCTTTACCATGAATCTTCTGACACGTCGCCAACAGCTTATTGAAATAGGAATTACAATCAATTTATACGGAAATTGGGGAACCAGTGAGTTGAGTGAATTGGAAATAAGTCTTCAAGTGTGGTCTGCTGTGGGTTGAACAATTAGTTAGCTGGGCACTTTGATAGTATGTTCCTGGCAGACGACCTTAGGCCGTCTGGCCGAAGCTGAAATTTTAGAGGCCCCACCAATACAATTCAAAAACACTAAATGAAAGTTAACAGACTTATATAAAACCAAAGTTTTGATCAACAAACTAAATTGTGACTATATATAAGACTATATGTGGCTATGGTATAAGGAAAATATGGAGCTCAAGTAACAGTCACGCCTAATCATCGAGGAATTTCAGGAAATGTCAAGGCTTATATTTAAAACATCAATATCGAGTGACTGAAAGAGCAATAAAAACCAGCCGTATTCGTGAGGTAAAAGAATATGGTGAAACCTCTCAAAGGTATTGTATAAGTGGTTCTTTTCCTTTATAGCAATAAAAATCAAAATTAGAATAGCTGTTACGCCACATTTTGCTCAATTAGCAAGTTATTCTCTGTGTGTAATAAATAAATAGTTTGATGGACATGATATCAAAATTCTCCAAAGGAAGTTTAGCTCTCGCTCCATGGTTTATAGATCATGCAATGTAGTAGCATGATAACATATTCTGCCTGTTTTCTGCAGCAATATGTTTTTCGACTCCAAATGATAATGTAAACCGTCAGACTGAACCATTTTGGTCCCCAATATTCATATTGAAAACCTATTTCGATAATATTATTATTTTAATTATTGTTCAAAAATTTGAAATTTTTTTGTCATTCATTAATTTATTCATTCATTCATCATTCATCTATTTACCTCACTTTGAAATTTTTAAAATGTTAAGCTACAGTGAGGTAATAATTTCTATTGAAAAACCGACCATTTTAAACTAATAACATTTATTACGCTTTTTCTGACCGTCTAGTTTTGAAGTCTAGGAGTTCATTTAAAACCATCACATTTATTTCTATACAAAAACTAACTCAACATTATTTTCTATTCATAATTCTAAGTCTAAGTCCCTTATCTCTGATATGTATATGAACCGTAATGATGTTCTTTCATTAGGACAGAAAAACACTATGCAGTTTAGCGTATAAACTTAGAATGAATGACTCTCTCTTTATTTTCGCTTAACCTATTTAAAGTCTAGTTACCGTCTAATTATTCTACCTTGAACTCGGGTAGCACAATATTTGGAATAACCCAAAGCCATAATAAACATAATGAACAACGACGCGCTCATAGCATAACGGTTGAAGACAATAATATTTTAGCTCTCGCATGTGCAGCAAACAAATATCGGTCGTTACCGTTTTATGACCGTGAAATACGTATGCATCTGTTAAGCAGATGAGCTATGACAATTTGGATAATTGGGATACTTTAATTGCAGATGAGCAATTAGGATATGATGAATTATGGGGAATTCGCAATGGTAGCAGGGATGCTACACCTACCCCCTTTGAAAGAATAGCGTAGCTATTCGCAAAAATTGTCAACCTCGGTTCATGGTAGTTAATATTCATACGACTAATTTTCTACATTGTGATAATGTTATTTTCTGTTTTTTTTTAACATAGTGATGTAGTGATGATGGTTTTATTAACAAAGAGTTAAAGATAACCCTTAACGTGTGATTATTTATAAATGTATTACAATCCTTTCCTGTCTATTGATTATTTTTAAATTTTGATAATTCTATTTTTGTGTACCACTGTACTATTACCATTATTATCTTTCAGAGTTACATTAGGATGTTGTATGTTTGTGATGACATATGGGCCTTTATAAACTTTATCAAGCTTTCTTCTATTTTCATTAGCTAACATTACTTTTATCTCCTATTACTACTTTTATGGGGTGAGCTTTATTTTCTTGAAGGTTTATTCGTTTAGTTTTTATTTTGCTATAATCTCTCTTGCTGTTATTGTCGCTTTCTGTAGTCTATGTTTTAACTCTTGGAAGTAATGGTCTGGATTATATAAGGGATCTAATTTTATTGAGTTGTTCACCTGTTGTGGAAAACTAACTGGTCGTCCAAAGATTAATTCAAAAGGTGTATAATCTACATCAGTATTAGGTGTTGTGTTATAACAGAATGTATAATAGGGTAACCACTCGTCCCAATCGGTTTGAGACTCATTAACAAATTGCCTAACATACTCATTCAGACATCGATGATTACGTTCTAAACCTCCAATCGTTTGTGGATGATAAGGTGTGCTAAATTGTTGATTTATATTCAAATATTCTGCAATTTTTCAAATAATTCATTTTGTACTCAGTCCCCTGATCTGTTCTGATGACAGATGGAGCACCATAAATTAATATGAAACTTTCTACAAATGCTTTCGCTATTGAGTTTGCTGACTTATCAATTATGGGTTTAATAATAACGTACTTTGACAAGTCACATTGAATTGTCAATGCATATCTGTTTCCTGCATTCGATTTGTTGAAAGGTCCAATGGTGTCCATAGCAACTGAATCAAAAGCTTTTTGAGGGGTTGGGTAGTTTGTGAAATTTTCGTTCGTTTTCACTCCATGTTTATTTTCTTTGCATTTTATACATTTTTTGACATAATTATTTATCATTTTCCGCATGTTGGGCCAGCTATACAGGTTATTTAGTTTTTTGTATAGCCGGTTGATACCAACATGTCCTGCTAATGGGAAGTCATGATTCATTTTTATAATTTCCATTTGCTCATTTACATCTTTTACAACCCTTTGTGGTTGGTATAATATTACTTTCAATTGTTTCAGTTCTTGTTCACAGTTCTCCTTGAAGAATTGCGGTTTAATAAGCTGAAAAATATCGTTATTTAGCGCTAGAGCTAAAGTATCGATATTAATTTTTGTGGCCATTTTTTCGATTTCTTTTAGGATATCCTTGATGTTTGTATATTCAGGTATGAGCTTACCTTTCGACGTCGCTAGCTGACGTTTTTTCGATTTATTGAAAATATGTATCTTTATATTTCTGACATTTAATTCTTCTCGTTCGATTTCTATGACGAGTTTGGGTAAATCAAAAACTTCACGTAAATTCAACGCCTCATACGCTTTAAGTTGATCAGGCTCATGCGTATCGTTGCTACTCGGTATTGGCTTTTGACTTCTGTCGATAAGTTTCTTTTTACTCCCTCTGGTCTGTACCATGAGTAATTGTATATTTTTTAATGTTTCGGAGTCCATGCTTATTCTAGATAAGGCATCGGCTCCAACATTTAGTTTTCCTTGAACGTATTCTATTTCGAAAACAAATTCTTCGAGATCTACTCTCATTCTGGTGAGTCTAGAAGATGGATTTTTGATAGAAAATAAATAGACTAAAGGTCTATGGTCGGTTTTGACTAAAAATTTTCTGCCGTAAAGGTACGGTCTGAAATGCATGATTGCCCAATGTATGGCAATTAGTTCCTGCTCGATTGTTGATTTATTTGATTCTCCCTTCGTGAACGCTTTACTAGCGAATGCGATTGGAAGTTCGATGTTATCATGCCGCTGAGCAAGTACTGCTCCGCAAGCTGTTTTAGATGCGTCTGTCGTAAGTATGAATTCCTTTTTGAAATCTGGGAACTGCAAAATGTGTGGAGAAATCAGGTTCCTTTTTAATGTGTCGAATGCCGCTTGGCATTCGGGCTTCCAATCAAAAACCATATTTTTCCTTAATAGTTTGTTTAGCGGGTAAGCAATATTTGCGAAATTTTCTATAAATCGTCGATAATAATTACAAAAAGCTACAAACCGACGTACTTCGTCAGAATTTGTAGGTACAGGATAATTTTTAATCACCTCAAATTTAGATTTGTCAGGTTGAATGCCTTTTTCTGAAATGTGGTGTCCTAAATAGGTAACCTCATTTTTGAAGAAATTACATTTGGACGGATTAAGCTTTAGGTTATAGAATCTCAGTTTTTCAAAAACTTTTTCCAGATTTGAAATATGATGATTAACGGAACACCCGACGACAATAATGTCATCGATGTATAAAAATGCACATTCTGCTGGTAAGCCACTCAAGGCTATCGTCATCATTCTTTGAAAGCTATTGGGTGAGATATTTAGGCCGAAGGGCAGTCGATTGAATTCATAGTGCCCACTCGTCGTTGAAAAAGCTGTAGCTTTCTTAGAGTTTTCATCAAGTTCAATTTGATGAAATCCAGACATAAGGTCCAGAGTTGTGAAAAACTTTGCTCTGCCTAAGTTATCTAGAATTTCATCGATTCGAGGTAACGGAAACTTGTCAGGAATAATACGTTTGTTTAATTGACGAAAATCCACTACTAAACGCCATTTCTTTTCATCAGTTTCTGATTTCTTAGGAACCAGTAAAATTGGAGAGTTAAATGGGCTTGTTGAAGGTTGTATTATGTTATCTTTCAACATTTTGTTTACTTGAGTGTCAATTTCCTTAAGGTGTACCTCTGGGGTTCGATAATAGATGGGAGTTTCTTCCTGTAATGAGATTCGTTGCTTGTAAAAATTGTTCGACGATATAGTGTCTCCTTCTAAGGCAAAAATATCGTTGTATTTAAAACAAAGCTGCCTCAGCTTTTCATTTGCTTCGGGAAATGACTCCAATTTAATTTCCTTCGCCAATTTTTCCAATCTTTCATTCTTATTTTTATCTTTATGTGTTTGTGATTTGCGTTCAAATTTACGCAATGGAATCATCTTCGGTCGAAAATCATCAGGAATTGAAACTGGGTGTTCATTTACATTAACTATTTGAATAAATTTTGCAGATGAACTGATTATAGTATTCGAATAGAATACTCCAGGTTTTATCTGATCGCCTATAACGACGCTATCTTCATTGTCTCCTTGAATCTCAACCTGTTTGACGATTTGACAACGAGGCGGTATCATGAAGTTATTATTGAACTTATCTTCGATTGGTATATCTTTTTTTTTTTTGAACGTCGAACTAAAGTAGACAAGTTTTCATACAGATGTTAGTTCCGTAGTACGCAAGGAAATCTCGACCTAATATACCATCCGTTGTAATTGGAAATTGCTTATCCACTACCTGGAAAGTTAGCGGAATTTTACTCTCAGCTATTAGCATATTGGTATGTGAGATACCGATAGTTTCAATCTTACCACTGGTTACGCCATTAATTATGCATTTGTGTTTCGTGTAAATATTCGTAAGTGGTTTTAGGCTGTTTTCTTTAATTATAGAGATATCTGCTCCCGTGTCAACTATCAAGGTACACGGTTTGCCACACATCTCTAATTTTATGGTAATAAAATTGGTGTAATGCATATCCAGATTAAAAACTTTTACGTTGTTCTTTGGTGTGCAAGTTTTTACGCTCTTGGGTGAGCAACCCCTGTGCATTCGCTCGTCTCGGTCTGGGGACGTGCCGATGACGACTGATCGTTTTCCGCATAATAAACGTTTCGATCTCTATTCCGATTACCAAAATTTCGACCGTTATTGTCATAATGTCTGTTATGATTATAAAAATTACGATTACCATTAAGGTTGTCGTAATTGTGGTTTCGAATATTATTTCGGTTGTCATAATTGCGATTACGATTGTCATTAAAATTTCGACTATAGTTCGAGTTTCGTCCATTCCGGTTTTGGGCTAGACCTTGGAAATCTCTAGGGACGTTTCTTTGGAAATTCCTCCGATTATTGTTTCTGTGAAATCCGTTGTTAAGATTTCTGCCCCTACTAGAAAATGTAAAGACCTCAGCGCTCGAAGCGCTAGGAACTGAGTTTTCCATAACTTTCAGAACAGCGTCTCTAAAATTGGCAAAATTTCCGGCCCTCAAAATCAGTTTAGTATCACTATTGTTAACTCCGTTGATTAACACGTCAACGCCCGCTTTGCTTGCCATACTGGAAGCTACATCATCGGGAATTTTGCTATCTTAATAGACTGATTCTAGTTTGGCTAGCTCTCCAATTCCTCGCAGAAAGTCTGTACTGACTGCTTTTGCTTAATCGCTTTCATTTTTGCAATGATACTGTCGGGGGATATTTTCTCTTGACAACGCTGCTTTACATTGTCAATAATTAATTCTATAGAATATATATATGGTGTTTGCCGTTTTAGGTGAACCTAATCTGGCTTTCCCATTTAATCTGGTACGTAAGAATTTTGCAGCTAATTGCTTGTGTGTTGCAGCAGTTAGCTCGTTTAATAAGCTAGCAGAATCAATAAAAGCTTGAAGCCCTTCAGTGCCACCACCATAAGTATGCACTAAAGCTGTGGCCGTTTTTATATCAAATTCAGCCATTTTTTAAAATCTATTTAGTAAAATAATTAATTTTGCAACAGTTCTGAATTTAATTTTCGTTGAGCTGTTGACTATATACGGTCTGAATCGGTTTAAAATAACTACCGTTTTAGCGATAGTTTTAAATTTTACTTTGGATGATCTAGTGCTTATTTTTGAAGTAGCTAATAGTTTTTTGCAAATTTCCACCCTAGTTTTTATAACTTCGTAGCTATCATAACGTTCGTTCCAGGTCCCTACCTGCTCGAATTGCTTACGATTTAGCTTGAGTAAATCTTTATACTCCTGAAAAAGGTTGTCAATTAGCTGCTCCTTTTGTATCACTGTTTCTAACAATTTAGCATTGTTTATACTCTTTTTCAAATTAGAGTATTCGTTTTCAATGTGCCCCTCGATAGCTACACTGTTCGAACAAATCATGTACATTTACATCAAATATCATGCACATAATTGGAGCATGATAAACGATAGAAATTTACATTTCATTTTATTTTTACATCGCTTTTCATCTCAAATTTTTGTGTTGTTTTAAATTTACATGTTCTATTTTATCCTATTTAAATAAAAAATGGTTACCATGAGAATCGAACTCCGGTCCGCAGAGTGATAGCCCGTTCTGATACCACTCTACCGTCTTCACTTCTTGAAACCAATGTTGCCCAAAGAGTAACATGTTATGAGTTATGGCGATTCAAATATACCAGTATCGAACCCGTCGTGATCGGGTCCTGTTTAGGTAATGTAACTTTACATGCTTTGAGTAAACGCATGCGCAATGCGCAGCGCATTGTCAAGGGGAAACATCTGACTGGATGAAGTTCAAGAATTCGAAGTTTTTCCAACAATTTAGATAAACGCCTGATGAAATACACCGATGAAATGCAACATTATGGATGTTGCTTTGTAGTCGTAATGGAAAATCTTCACTTTGGTATGACTGTGGTCGAAAACGAAGGTTTCCCGCTGCATTTGCAGCTGCCGTGATGAAATTATTTGTTTTGTTTACATTCTACCGAGATCGTCGCAAGCGTGGCCATGGCCAATAATGCATCTTTTATTTCGGTTCACATAATATCATGTAAACTTAATGGTTTATAAATGAATTTTCATGGTGAATAAAGTATTGTTGTCAACAGAGTGTAGTAATAATGGCAAGGTAATGTATTTATACGGTTTAATTCATGCTCTGTTTATGTGCATGATTTTCAACGCATAATAACATTGAGAAAACGATTACATGATCTGCATTTACATTAGTTTCATTGATTACATTACCAGTAGAAGTCAAATTTTTTTTGCAGTGTAGGATTCGATTCATGGGGTGGAAAAACTAAATGACTTGGTTTTGTTAATTTCCTATTAATGTTGCGTTTGTGAATTGTGATTACCAAATTTTACTCGTGCTATATCTACACACCTGTCAAAGAGTATATGAAAATACCAAGTGGATCAAAAACAATATCTTTCAGACGACCAGTTTAGTGAATATGAATCCAAACCATTCCATAATCATATAAAAGTATGTATAATAATCAGTTCAAATCATCTGTTTTTTTATTTCTAAAATTCATCTATCTAAATGCTTTCACTTCTTTTATATATAGAATTATTTTACATAGGTAGGATCAATATGTACTTATCGTTTTTTCCTTAAGGGTGTCTTGTGCCGTTCGCCCCTTGGTGTTACACTGCTTCCATCCGGGTGTCTTGGTGTCACACTGCTTCCATCCGGGTGTCTTGGTGTCACACTACTTTCATCCGGGTGCCTTGGGCCCGTTCGCCCCTGTGCAGTGTTGTAATTGTGGTACTTAGTTTATGGTTCTCTTTGATCCGCACGATGTGCCTCTCTTAGTTTGGAGCAGGTCTTCCTCAGGATGATTGAGCAGAATAGTAGCACCAACGCCACAGCAATAATTCCTACTCCTATTATCGGGATGTTCTCAGATCGGATGATCGAATTGTCGGTGGTGATTGTTATTCTTTCCGTTGTTGTTACTGACACTGGCCAACAACCTCGCACTCCACAGGCTAGTTTTATCATTTTCATTTACGAACAAACGAATGTTTTTGTTTTGTTTTGATCATGAGCACGGCACTTAATTCACTTCGCGGTGATGTTTTGTTTTTTTTTTTTTATGCAAGATTATTAAGCTTGATTTCCCTCGCTGTCACGTTCTTAACTACTGCTTTCATGTGGTTATGATAAGCGCGAACAATCGCGTATGCTACCCTATTACGAGGATTATGATGAGCACTATCGCGATTAGTTTGATCTCCTCCACTGCAATGTTATTCGTTATCACATTGTCGCCGAACCACGTCATTTTAACACTTTTTGTTTCACTTTGTTACTACTTAGAAGAACGCATGCGGTTCTTTTGATCACGGGTCGCCAAATGATGTTCTTTCATTAGGACAGAAAAACACCATGCAGTTTAGCGTATAAACTTAGAATGAATGACTCTCTCTTTATTTTCGCTTAACCTATTTAAAGTCTAGTTACCGTCTAGTTATTCTACCTTGAACTCGGGTAGCACAATATTTGGAATAACCCAAAGCCATAATAAACATAATGAACAACGACGCGCTCATAGCATAACGGTTGAAGACAATAATATTTTAGCTCTCGCATGTGCAGCAAACAAATATCGGTCGTTACCGTTTTATGACCGTGAAATACGTATGCATCTGTTAAGCAGATGAGCTATGACAATTTGGATAATTGGGATACTTTAATTGCAGATGAGCAATTAGGATATGATGAATTATGGGGAATTCGCAATGGTAGCAGGGATGCTACACCGTATCACGTGTCATAAGTTTTCTCTTCATACTGGGTGCAGTGAATCAATGCCTTGTTTGCGCGCGCTTCTAACCCTTCTAACCATGCGTATTTGACATTTTCATACAAGTGAGCCCATTCATCGGTTCCCGAAATGCGAGAGAAATAAAAACAAGAGAGTAAAAAAATACAGAGCACGGTGCTAGGGAGGTAACCAGTTTCCCTTCGATGGGACTCGAACCCATGACCCTACAGTAGTAGAACCAACTTAATCGTATATAATGCACAGATTGGCTATATACGGAGTCTCGTTTCGACCGTCTTCCAGTGCGGTTGGTTTTCACGCTCTACTTTTGTGCGGTAATTCGCACAAAATTAGAACAATAGAGCCCAGTGCAGTGATTGCGGTCGAAACAAATATGTAGTGCAATAAAACTATAATAAAAGTGCTACAGACGCGGGCATGTTCGTGCATGCATGGGCTGATCGATTATAAGCAGAGGACCGACATCCATTTTTTTTACTATGAATTCTGACAGGTTTGCCTGTTTGTTCTTTTGTGGGGGATAAATTTATCCCCCAGTGTCAAATTACCCCAATACTGATTTATTCTGCAATAGTATGTGCGCGAATTTTGAATGTTTATGTTTTTACAGGAGAATATGATGCAAAACGCCCAAACCACTCAATAATGCAACATGATACAATCATGAGAAAATAGAGAAAAAATTTAGCAAACTATAAATTAAAACTATTTTACAGTCCATTCCATGCTTCAAACTTAAAAATGTTCAACTTATTTGCTCAATAATTCAGAATGCTACTTGCACACGGTACTGTCTATGCCTTTGTTCATTTTATATCATTTTCACCGTCGGAATTGTTTATGTTGCATTCGCAGTGCACTCGTATTGGTGACTCAGAAAAGATGTGACAAAGATGGCGTAGCTTGTCATCCCCGTGATTATAATCAAGGGCAATGCCCTTGCTAATACTGTGATCAAGCCAATTTAAATGCTCAAACATGTTCAGCGGCAGAATAACTGAGGAAAAGAGGTAAGGCTTTGATAATCTGTAAATATATTAAAACACGCACGCACCCACACAAACACGCATACATTCACATATACATAAAAACACTGATGGACATAGTATTCGTCATGTTTTCATAGTAATCTATATGAAAACATGATGAATGCTTTTGTCTATCTCTGTACACTTATAAACACACATACCCACACATATACATACATACATAAACACGCACACAATTTGTATTATATTTATATTAGGTACTTATATATTTGGAAGCGTTTGGTACGGGAGGTCCACGCTTTCTTCCTTTCCCTTCGATTCCAAGCTATTAAGTGACTTTTGGTATTCCTGAAGTCGCTCAATATCTTGGAGTCTTCTTTGCGGTATATACTGCTTAGTTGGCCTGGCCGTATGAAAAGAAAAATTACGGAGTTCAGAAACCGTCATTTTCCAGGATGCTTTCAAGTATTGGCTACGCAAGTATGAGATTAGATAATGCCCAGATTGGCTATATGCGTACCAAAGTTGAGGCGATATAAGTACATACGAGTTTTATTTCACGATTTTTTCCGACATCATGCGAACATAATTACGATACAACATAAAAATAAAAAAAAAATGCCGGCACCAAGTCTCGAACATGTGATCTTAGGATCTGCAGGCGGATACTGTACTACCGCACCATACTGCACATCTTAAAGTGAATCGGATTTTTGTCCAACATAAACTTCACAACTTATATCTTTACAACTGCATGGAACTTCTACAAGCCATTTGGACTGAAGTGGTTTCGATTGTATTACGATTCACATGGTCATTCATTTGCACTGATATAGCATATTGCAAGGAATATAAGTCATTACGAGTTTTCATTCACACAATTACGACTGATTTTCACTATAGTAAAAATTATCGTATACGATGCATTCAATACAACATTTTTTGACAATAATCTGACAAAGTTTGATATGCAGTGCGATTTAGATTTTTGATGGATGTAATTGCGACTTTATTTACTGTTTGTTATACGATATGTGGTTTACTGGGGGTGCTGTCGCTTGGCTTGATGGTGCTTGAGGTGCAAATAATAAACGTGCGCGGTACTGGACTGGAATGCTCATACAAGTTCGCTTGTGTTGTGTACCGCGAGCGTGGTATTTTCGTTTGTGCTGTACAACATACAACAGCGCGCGTACTCGAGTGCGTACGCTCGAGGGAGTTTCTCTAGGCGCGTGTTTGACAATGATTTCATCAATTTAAAGTGAGCTGCTTTGAGCTGTGAGACCTGTTCGCGGGATGAATACGACACTGCTGAGCTGGGCTTCTTAAAAAAAGATCCATGGCTCATCAGCTCAATGTAAGGAAGCGAATCTTTGGAACAGCTCCTGAGCGGAGCGCCCATCTCTACTACGTAATACAATTCTGTATCTTCAACAGAAACGCATTTAGCTTTCCGCTTGAAAATTTCTTCGATGTTTTGTTAAAAGTGTTCAAGTATAAAACGTAATGCATATTTGCTAATTTAAATAATATAATAATAACATTGTTCAGTGAAGTAAAAATAATTTGTAATAATTTTAATTCCGTTCATCACGAAAATCTATAATTTTCTCACATTTTCTAGACCCTTCAGATCCAGATTATTCAAACGCTTCAAAATCGTACCGATTTTCCGTCATTATCTTTCCGGTGCGGTGCGTTTTCCGTAGGGCAGTTTGTTGTTAGTTTCGACGTGCTGCTGCTTTTAACAGTTAATATTTAGCAATAATCGTAAATATCTGCGATCGAGTTGTTCTCATAAAATAAGTAATGGCCAAAGTACATGTAAGTAATGTACAAAAAGCGTATAAATAGTCCAGCCATTTTTTTTCTTGCACGTATTCTCAATCAACAAGTTGCATTCAAATGGAAATCCTGTCTTATCATTTCATATTGAAAACTAGCTGGATCGGACTATGGTATCAAAAGTTAGGCAAAAATACTATTTTTCCATAATACACCAGAAAGCCGCAGGTGGATTATTCAGTTTTTTTTTCTAAATAATATCTGACTACACCACTGCAAGTAAAATAAAACATAGGTTTTTTAATAGGAGATTTAATTGTTTATGGTGATTCGATTATTCGGAGTGAAAATAAAATCGATACTCCGGATAATCGACCTGTATTTGAATTGGATTCTTTATTTATTCCTTTATTTATTTAGTAGGCACTCTGTGTTCGACGACAGCTACTGTGCCGAGATCTACTGTGGTATTCTCGTCTCTTAGAATCCACACAGAATCTATTTTTAGATGACCACCTATTGTCCATATCATCGTCCGTTCATTTGTCCATATTGTGAGTCCATGTAGATGCTTTGTTCCGTTTGCCATGTATCGTGTCCGTTTGATGTATGCCTCCGAAAAGAGGGTCAGATTGTCAGTCGCCGTCAGGTAGCTGTGTTGGTCAGACGCGTTCCTCATTACGCCGTACTATTGCTGCACTTCTGGCGATTGACGAGAGGCTGATGGGGGGGCTGGGAATCGAACTCATGACCATCCGCAGACGTGTAACCGACTAAGCCACGGGACCCCTATTTGGAAGATTCTGTGCCAAAATAATTAGTTTACACTGGCGATCACCTTTTCAGAGCTACCGACTGAATAGTAACAAGGCAGTGTCGATTGAATTGTTATATCATGTCCTAGCTTTCGTTTTATTGCTAAAATCAGCAAATAACCATATTTTTTACGGAAATTTGTTCTTTATTTTGCTGAGCTGCAGAAATAACGGCTTTACAGATTCATCATGGAATAGAACGTTTTCCGGAGCACCAGGAAATGCGAGGCAAGTAGACTGTTCCACTGTTCCACATAATCCGAGACGTTTGGCCACTGTAAGCCTTTGTAATGCCTACATTAGAGTGATTCAAATTTTCACTTTTTCGCTCCTCTATGCTTAAACGATTGGTTTTGTCATTTCAATAGACCTCTCAAAGTTTTAGCTAATTTGGATGTAATTTGACTGTGCACGCGTCATCTGAAGATTGTACGGAAATTGCTATTGGAAACGCCACTTACGTGAAAGAATATTTCCTGAGGTGACCCATAAACTATTTGAATATAATTTATATTTGAATTGTAGAATGCTTTTTAAGCTGAAAGTCAGTGGTTGTTGCGAAACGATCTGACTGTTGTAAGTAAAGTTATAAAGAAAACAAAAATGCTCTGATATTGATGTTATTCTTTTACATGTTAAATTGAATTTCACACAATTCAGTATTTCCGTAATAACTTTTCATGCCAGCATCAAATGGTTTCGCAACAAAGACGATCTGTTTCCTGGCTAAATTGTCTATATTGGCAGTGCATTCATGTATTTTTAAGCTTAGTGGGCAA
>NW_026943364.1:0-17751 GCF_024139115.2 Armigeres subalbatus | reverse complement strand
ATGGAAATGGAATTTTACAAAATTAAATGGCATTCATCAAAATTACGCAGATTGGGAGATTTCATACCTTAATGGGAGATTTACGTTAAATAGTAGGTACTACTAGTTAATGACCAGGGATTGAATCCTAAAGAGAATGAACAAGTCTATCACTTATCAATCTCTGTATACATATACGATATGTAGCATACCGCGAGAGGCTTTTTTCGCAAGCTGTCATGATAGAGAACTGATTCGGGAGACTATACCCCATGATAAATTTCTTTTAGAAAGCTCCAAATGCGGGGAGCACTGGTTCTGATGATGCATTTCAACTTGTTCTACACAGCTGTGCAGTCACCAACACAAAATGAGCGGAAACAAAGCGAGAATCACCATTCTTCTGTGGGGGCTACCTATCCGATTTCGTTTTTTCGCACTTGTTTACAATTTTGATAAATTTGTTATCATGGCTTGTTATGATTCGCACAGTTCTTGCCGCTCTTTTACCGTTATTCGTTATCTATTGAGAGCAATTTCTGCAAACCCTGTTAATGACTCAAACTTAAAATGCTTTAGTAACGCATGATATTTTTAAAGTCCTAAATAGCTTTGTGCAAAATGGCAATAGGGTCTATAGGAGAACCTTTCCTCGTGGTGATATTTAGCTTTAGAAGGAGTTTACCTCCCACTTTGTGCTGCACTATCAAGCAACACGACTCCATGGAGCGTTCTTCTACCGTCGGTGCGCCCACAGTGGGATGGTTTTGAAAAAAGTGGTCCCAAAAGTGGTATTATTGGCGAAACTATTGATTGGAGAATTTTGACGTGTTCTGGAGGGTGTCTTTATTTTTAGAGCACTTTATTTTAAGAATAAGAAAACCTGACCTAGAAGGGTGCACCCCGAGAAAAAAAATATTTTTTTTATTTTATTGATAAAATTGTTTATATTGTATGGAGACATTGTAGAAATGACAATTTCAAGACACTTTGTCGAAGACACCAACTTTTTATCTCTGAAGTGGAAAAAGTTATAGGGGTGCGAAGTTAGTAACCCCTTAAAATTAATTTTTTAGCTCTAACTTTTTTATTTAAATTTTTACATTTTCACAATGTTCTACAAAGTTTTAAGTGCTTCAAAAACATTTTGTCGTAGAAGAGTGCAAATCGCTATCTCTTCATTTTAAGGAGCTATATCAGATTTTATAGTTTTTAACACTATTTTTAATCGGGTATACCTTTCAGGGTAGCAGGTTGTAGCAGCTGTTATTTATGTCATCAGCTTCAGTAGCTCTTACTCTTTTGTTACATATATAAATCATAGGTGGATCTAAGTGGATTCATAAAAATATTCCGCAAAATGCACCTCAACTTTTTGATTCATTATTTTGTTTCTCCGTGCATAATTTAGCTATCATTATTTTTTCCTCGTTAATTTTTCCCTGTACGCTGTCTGCTGGTCCAGGTGCTATGCTGCTGTTTGGAAAATTTGAATTGTGATTCAAAAACGAGCCTTTTGATGTGATCTCGAGCGTGTATTTATACCTTGAGTGCTTTATTTAACGAGAAAGAGAAACCTCATCAGCAAACTCTGGGACTTGTTAAGGAGTGTTCTGAAAATTCACAATTTTTATTCTGAAATTTTGTTGTTGCCCCTGAAGATTTTGTTTTCAAAATCTTAGCTGAGTGGGGAGAAGTTAGGCGTGGGGTGTAGTGGTAAACATATATTTTTATCGGCCTTATCGCTCAAGTTGTTTATCTTTTATGGAGACATCGTAAAAACGGCAACTTATTTTTTTTCGTAAACTCTAAATTTCTATTTCTCAAATGACGAAGTTAGTGATGCAAAGTTACCCCCTCCTTGGAAATAATTTATTTGTTGTAACTTTTTTGTTTTGTTTTTTTTTTCGCATTTTTCAATGTTCTACAAAATAGTAGGTGCTTCGAAAAAACATATTGTCATAGAAGTACCAACCGGAAAAACATGTCTTGAAAGAGCAAACTGATATCGCTCCTCATAATGAAAAGGTGGCGATTTACTCTCTTCTACGACAAAATATTTTCCACAATAAAAAGTTAAAAAAAAAAATTTAAATGGTTGTCAACTTTGGACCATTATAATTTCCTTCAAATGAGGATTGACATTTTTTGTCTTCATTAAAGTATCTTAATATTTCCGTCTCTAAAATGTATCTGCACAAGATAAATAATTTTGAGGAAATTTTTTTCTCGGGTGCACCCCTTAAATAAAGTGGTCTAGGAATAAATATACGCTCTAAATCACTTAAAAAGGCTCGATTTCGAATCACAATTAAAATTTTCCAAACAACAGCGCAGCACCTAGACCAGCAGACAGCGTACAGGGAAAAATTTACGAGGAAAAATAATGATAACTAAATTATGCACGGAGAAACAAAATAATGGATCTAAAAGTTGAGGTGCATTTTGCCGACTATTTTTATGAATCCACTTAGATCCACCTATGATTTATATATGTAACAAAAGAGTAAAAGCTACTGAAGCTGATGACATAAATACCAGCTGCTACAACCTGCTACCCTGAAAGGTATACCCGATTCAAAATAGTGTTAAAAAAACTATAAAATCTGATATAGCTCCTTAAAATAAAGAGATAGCGATTTGCACTCTTTTACGACAAAATGTTTTTTTGAAGCACCTAAAACTTTGTAGAACATTGTAAAAATGTAAAAATTTAAATAAAAAAGTTAGAGCTAAAAAAATAATTTTAAGGAGTGACTAACTTTGCACCCCTATAACTTTTTCCACTTCAGAGATAAAAAGTTGGTGTCTTCGACAAAGTGTCTTGAAATTGTCATTTCTACAATGTCTCCATACAATATAAACAATTTTATCAATAAAATTAAAAAAAATATTTTTTTTCTCGGGGTGCAGTCAATTTCTCTTACTCCTAAAATAAAATGCTCTAAAAATAAAGACACCCTCCAGAACACGTCAAAGGTCTCCAATCAATAGTTTCGCCGATAATGCCAATGTCCCACTTTTTTCAAAACCATCCCACTGTGGCCGCTCTACGGTCCTATCATCCTCTCTGGGAGTAAAAGCGGTCTTATGAACACCAACGCCGTCAAGTACATATGAAGTTTCGAAGACCAGTAGGACATAATTTTTACTGAATATTTGTAAAGGCGTTATTTGTTAATAACATTTTTTACTCTCTTTCAGGTACGTGGATGATGCGTTAGATAACCCTACTTGGAATGGTTTGGAAAATTGTAAGTATTGGAGGCTGTTCGGCCACATTGAGAGTTGACGTGAAGTCAATGTCAACTTCTCTCCACGAACAGCCTAGATAGCCGTGTGGTGTCGGCAGCTGGTTATCTGGCTAAGAATAACATTACGGATTGCCTGTTCCAGTGGTAAAAGTCCACCATACAGGTGACCCCTAATTCTCGGTGTGATGCGGCTTTATGCTTACCGTGCCTACGAATGAATGGTTAGGGGGTCTAATAAGAACCTAACCGCAAACGGAGCCTGTGAAGCACCAGGGCCCCTTCACAGTATTTTAGCCCTCGCTGCGCTAACCGGAGCTATGGCGTAGTTGACTTTTACTTCTCCGAGATAATCGGCTACTCTTATTCAACCTCATCGTGAGGTTAAATAAGTGTGGGGTTATGAATATGTGTTTTAATTAGTTTTCAAACAAATTGTCACCTATATGGATTCGCATTATGCGTTTTTACAATGTCCTTTGTGTATGTTACCTATATGGATTCGCATTATGCGTTTTTTCACAGTGTACTCTGTGTCTCGTCCTTGACGTTTGGCTGCGGCTACTCTTGTTCAATCTCAACGTGAGGTAAAATAAGAGTGGGGTTATGAATATGTGTTTTACTTAGTTTTCAACAAATTGTCACCTATATGGATTCGCATTATGCGTTTTTCACAGTGTACTCTGTGTCTCGTCTTTGACGTTCGGCTTTGGCTACTCTTGTTAAATCTCAACGTGAGTGTGGGGTTATGAATATGTGTTTTACTTAGTTTTTCAACAAACTTCCACCTATATGGATTCGCATTATGCATTTTTTGTACAATGTACTTTGTATTTGTCACCTATATGGATTCGCATTATGCGTTTTTCCCAGTGTACTCTGTGTCTCGTCCTTAACGTTCGGCTTCGGCTACTCTTGTTCAATCTCAACGTTAGGTTAAATAAGAGTGGGGTTATGGATATGTGTTTTACTTAGTTTTCAACAAATTGTCACCTATATGGATTCGCATTATACGTTTTTCACAGTGTACTCTGTGTATCGTTCTTGACGTTCGGGTTCGGCTACTCTTGTTCAATCTCAACGTGAGGTTCAATAAGAATGGAGTTATGAATATGTGTTTTACTAAGTTTTCAACAAATTGCCACCTATATGGATTCGCATTATGCGATTTTTACAATGTACTTTGTGATTGTCACCTATATGGATTCGCATTAGGCGTTTTTCACAGTGCACTCTGTGTTTCGTCTTTGACGTTCGTCCATTGTTATGTCCTCTATGTTTTTGTGACACCTCTCTTTAGTCCCTAGCTGAATGCGCGTGAGTCTACATAATTGGCTTTCCTATAAATGGTCCCATTCTCCTTTCCAACTTCACTTCCTCTTCCTTTCCCCTTTTCACTTCCTTTTCCGTCAGGTAAATGATGAGAAAGGCCAGTGAAGGCGATGGCACAAATCTCCCAAATTGAGGGGAACGTGCCTCCTGAGCCGACGTTCTGATACCTGATACCTGATAATAACATTTTTTACTCTCTTTCAGGTACGTGGATGATGCGTTAGATAACCCTACTTGGAATGGTTTGGAAAATTGTAAGTATGAAAAAAAAAAAACTTTGGAATACGTCGATTTGTTTTCCAATTACAATTCAGAAAGATCTTTTGAATCTTAAGACTTGACACTCACTAGCTCACGGGAATGATATACTGCAGGGCCGTTCAGTACACAATACTCAGCACACTTAAATTAGTTTGCTGACCTCAGCAAAAATTTTGCCGAGATTCCAACAGCTGAGATCTTGGTATTTTGACGTTGAACAACGTCTTACCCGAAGGTACTGGGTGACAAATCAGAATCTAATATTGGGGACCGTCACGAAATCATGTAAGATTTTGAACGTTATTAGAGCTTTTATCTTTTGATGAATTTTCGAGGTTTTAATATCAATCGACTCCGCAACTCTCCAGCAATTTGTCAATTTCATTGAAACTTTTGATTTTTTACGATAAACTGATTTCAGTTCTTGTCCTACCCAGTAAAAACATCAGAACCAACCAATCCTATTCATGCATTCCCAACACGGACATCAGCATGATGTAAGTTACGGGCCTTGTGACCCATCGTTTCTTTTTCTCCGTGTATAAAAAGGCCCATGATTCGCGCTCGAACTTCATGTCTGTACGATGATCCACGGTGAGTGGTCACGGAGAGCAAGAACGGAGAGCGCACAAAATTGAAAATTTTCTTGCATTATTCTGGATCTGATTTTGTTGCAGGACCAATAGATTGGTTCTTATCAGGACCACCATTTTATACAAGAGAAGGTTGTTGTGTGAAGAATTGCGAATTGCGAAGAATTGAAGAAGCGATTAATAACGCTTTGCGACGCCAGAAAATGCCGTCCGTTGCAGAATCACGAACGCGCGTCGAAGGGAAATGCTACAAATATTTATTCGCATGGATGGCATTAGTGAAATTTTCTCAAGATTATGATTTGGTTTTGTTTGTGACTGGGAATGCAAATTATTGGAAAATCAATCGGTTCTTTTAAGTAAGGTACACTGGGGGAAGTGGAAAAGGAAAAATCGATAATGCATGTTTGAATTAGTGTAAAACCAGTTTAAATGATTTAAATGCGTTCAATCAAAATGGGCTATCAAAAACAGTCAATTTTGCACCAACTGTGCGGTAATTCATACCATTTTGGTGGCTTGAAATTTATGGAAATATATTTTAAAATTAGGAGTTGTTTTTCCACTTACCCTAGTGGGATGGGGTAAGTGGAAAACCCATGTTACCTTGACCTTCAATAGTAATGAGTAGTTACATATAACTTAAATCAATACGATAATTGCTCTGAGTATCTTTTGTGAAATAATTTCATTACCTTAACGGAATAGATCCTCAAGGAATTCTAGTAATAGCTAGGGGAGGGCTGATTTTGCCTTCTCGAACACTAAGTGTACGTAAAGTCTATATGTTCGCCCCAAAGATGATTTTTTAAAGGAAAAATGGGACTTACAGGGTTATAAGCTAATCAACTTAGTTTAACGAATTGAGATGATGTCTGTATGTGCGTATTTATATGTATGTGTGTGCGCAAAGCACGTACAAAATTATCAGCTATTCTTAAGCACTTGTCCTTAACCAATTTGTTCGCAAAAAAAATTGCATTCAACGGCGAAACTTGTTATGAATAAAAATTAATGTGAATTATACAATATATTTACCTATCAGGGATATTTTTAACTTTCTTATACATTTTTTTCATATGTAAAACATGTGGAAGACATCAATACCAATAGGTGGATTAATAAGGCAATTTTTTCATTTATATGAGTCCAACCACCACTGGAATCGCAATGATATCAAAGAAGGAACATATTAAGATTCACAGCTATCGAAATAAACCCTGGAGGGAAGAAAAAAATTGCGTAATTATAACATTATCCACTTCCCCCGCAGTGTTTGATACCTGGGGTAAGTGTAAAATCTTTGAATTGTTTGCTTTCTTGATACAAACCACTACCCATTGAATGGGATTAACTTAATTGTATTATAATGGTCACCTGTGATATAAATTCACTGGAAAAAGGGACAATTGGTGCAAATAAGAATTGATTTTATGAATGCAAAAATCAACTTTTCGCGAAACCTAAAATTACAGTTCAAGCGTTAACCGTGTTAGTGTATGTATTATACAAATTTCAACATAGTATTAGTGTGAGCATCAAAGTATATTCTTGCATAATGTTATGATGTGGTAAAAACTGTTAAGTAAGTACAATTCCAATTTTTCGAGTCAATTTTTACACTTACCCCCTTTTTCCACTTCCCCCAGTGTACCTTATCAGAATTTTATGGAAGCGAAGGTTTAACCGAGACGAATTTTGTTTTAAAGTGCAAATCATAATCGCTTGGTGACAGCAGTCACGAGCGTGCATCGGAAAGAGAAGCCGCAAAAATGTATTCGCATGGATGGAAATAAAACCTTAAACAAGCAGCAGACTACCTAGGGGAAGAGGCTCCTAAACGCCCCTCCTCCCCACCGAGGCAAAACGATTTTCGGGTATTCACTTCTATTTACCATGGTCCATGTGTAAGATAGCCTGAACAGAACTAGACGTAAAAATATGTAGGCTTGTTCGGGTCTGGGTCATTTGGCATAAAGGCCATTTGGCATAACGGACATTTGTGGCATAATTTAGAACTACAAGAAAAGAGTGGGTCATTTGGCATAACGGACATTTGGCATTATTTTGAACTGTGAAAGCGAAAGGGATATTTCATGTAATGTTTAGCGTAGATTAAGTAGGTCGAGGCTGTTTTCTGATAAATTTAGACTGATGGTAGACATTTTCCGGAAGAATGAAATAACAAAACGGCAGAATAGCTTCCTAGGGAGGGATCACATCCATCATTGACTTATTCCGGTCACATGCCTACTTTTAAAGTAGGGATTACATTTACCATTACTTCAATCCGGGCATGCGCCTAAAGACCGGATCAAATCCACAATTGCCTTAATCCGGGCAAGCGCCTAACTTCCCGAGCAGCACATGTCAGGCAAAAAAAAACTTGATTGTGACTAAATCTGGCACGGCAAATGCTGGGTAAAGCGTACCATTGGTACTTCGCGTACCTGAAGGAATAAAATAGACCCCATCTCGCGGTCCTTAGCCTCTTACCCAGCAACTCCTATCCCTACCTCCCCGCGGTGCTGGCCGGGATACGAGCAACCTTAGGGAAGATCGGGTAACCAACCCCGGTGGGAACTATGGTCGTATGCTGACAGGAAGGGGGTTTGCTCCTTCCGGAGGTGGAAATCTTATTGAGCGTCTGTTCTCCATGTCAGGATCGGCTCACAACAGCGTCTGTTCTCCATGTTAGGGCTGATCTTCGTCTGAGTGCCAGCGAGGGACTCTAAGTGAAACTGTGCACCATGGTCCACCGGAAATAAGGAGGAATGGTCCTCCGGAAATTTAGGGAGTTTGGTGTCAGGCCCTGCAAGCCAGCCTTTAAAAAATCATAAGCAACGAACAATCAACAAGAGAGTACGGACCGGAACCATCGGCGAAGACCACTGCGACGAAAAGGGACTAGCGATTGGAAACTCGGTTCGTGGAACTGCAAATCTCTCAACTTCATCGGGAGCACACGCATACTCGCCGATGTGCTCAAGGACCGTGGATTCGGCATCGTAGCGCTGCAGGAGGTTTGTTGGAAGGGATCAATGGTGCGAACGTTTAGAGGTAATCATACCATCTACCAGAGCTGCGGCAACACACACGAGCTGGGAACAGCTTTCATAGTGATGGGCGATATGCAAAGGCGCGTGATCGGGTGGTGGCCGATCAATGAAAGAATGTGCAGGTTGAGGATCAAAGGCCGGTTCTTCAACTTCAGCATAATCAACGTCCATAGCCCACACTCCGGAAGCACTGATGATGATAAGGACGCATTCTACGCGCAGCTGGAACGTGAGTACGACAGCTGCCCAAGCCACGACGTCAAAATCATCATAGGAGATTTGAAAGCTCAGGTTGGCCAAGAGGAGGAGTTTAGACCGACTATTGGAAAGTTCAGCGCTCACCGGCTGACGAACGAAAACGGCCTACGACTAATTGATTTCGCCGCCTCCAAGAATATGGCCATTCGTAGCACCTACTTCCAACACAGCCTCCCGTATCGGTACACCTGGAGATCACCACTGCAGACAGAATCACAAATCGACCACGTTCTGATTGATGGACGGCACTTCTCCGACATTATCGACGTCAGGACATATCGTGGCGCTAACATCGACTCTGACCACTATCTGGTGATGGTTAAACTGCGCCCCAAAACTATCCGTCATCAACAATGTTCGGTACCGACGACCGCCGCGGTACGACCTAGAGCGACTGAAGCAACCTGATGTCGCCACTGCATACGCGCAGCATCTCGAGGCAGCGTTGCCGGAAGAGTGTGATCGCGAGGGGACCCCTCTTGAGGACTGCTGGAGTACAGTTAAAGCAGCCATTAACGACGCAGCGGAGAACAACGTCGGGTATATGGGTCGAAGTCGACGGAACGATTGGTTTGACGAAGAGTGCAGACAGATTCTGGAGGAGAAGGACGCAGCGCGGGCGGTCGCGCTGCAGCAAGGTACCCGGCAGAACGTGGAACGTTATAGACGGAAGCGGAGACAGCAGACCCGCCTTTTTCAGGAGAAGAAACGCCGCCTGGAAGAAGCGGAGTGCGAGGAGATGGAACAGCTGTGCCGTTCTCAAGATACACGCAAGTTCTATCAGAAGCTCAACGCATCCCGCAAAGGCTTCGTGCCGCGAGCCGAAATGTGCCGGGATAAGGATGGGAGCATCTTGACGGACGAACGTGTGGTGATCGAAAGGTGGAAGCAGCACTACGAGGAACATCTGAATGGCGCTGAGAGTACAGGCAGTGAAAGTCAAGGCAGCGGAGGAGATGACTACGTCAGTTCAGCGGACGATGGAAGCCAACCAGCCCCCACCTTGAGGGAAGTTAAGGATGCCATTCAACAGCTAAAGACCAATAAAGCAGCTGGTAAGGATGGTATCGGAGCTGAGCTCATCAAGATTGGCCCGGAAAAGCTGGCCACTTGCCTGCACAAATTGATAGTCAGAATATGGGAAACCGAACAGCTACCGGAGGAGTGGAAGGAAGGGGTTATATGCCCCATCTACAAGAAAGGCGACAAACTGGAGTGTGAGAACTTTCGAGCGATCACCATCCTTAATGCCGCCTACAAAGTGATATCCCAGATCATCTTCCGTCGTCTGTCACCATTAGTGAACGAGTTCGTGGGAAGTTATCAAGCCGGCTTCGTTGACGGCCGCTCGACAATGGACCAGATCTTTACTGTACGGCAAATCCTTCAAAAATGCCGTGAATACCAGGTCCCAACGCACCATCTGTTCGTTGATTTCAAGGCGGCATACGACAGTATAGACCGCGTAGAGCTATGGAAAATTATGGACGAGAACAGCTTCCCTGGGAAACTTACCAGACTGATCATAGCAACGATGGATGGTGTGCAAAACTGTGTGAACATTTCAGGCGAACACTCCAGTTCGTTCGAATCGCACCGGGGACTACGACAAGGTGATGGACTTTCGTGCCTGTTGTTCAACATTGCGCTAGAAGGTGTCATGCGGAGAGCCGGGTGTAACAGCCGGGGTACGATTTTCAACAGATCCAGTCAATTTATTTGCTTCGCAGATGACATGGACATTGTCGGCCGAACATTTGCAAAGGTGGCAGAACTGTACACCCGCCTGAAACGTGAAGCAACAAAAGTTGGACTGGTGGTGAATGCGTCAAAGACAAAGTACATGCTTGTGGGCGGAACCGAGCGCGACAGGGCCCGCCTGGGAAGCAGTGTTACGATAGACGGGGATACCTTCGAGGTGGTCGAGGAATTCGTCTACCTCGGATCCTTGCTAACGGCTGACAACAACGTTAGTCGTGAAATACGAAGGCGCATCATCTGTGGAAGTCGGGCCTACTACGGGCTCCAGAAGAAACTGCGGTCGAAAAAGATTCGCCAACGCACCAAATGTGTCATGTACAAGACGTTAATAAGACCGGTAGTCCTCTACGGACATGAAACATGGACAATGCTCGAGGAGGACAAAATAGGACTCGAGGAGGCAAGCATTCGGAGTATTTGAGAGACGGGTGCTTAGGACCATCTTTGGCGGTGTGCAAGAAGACGGTGTGTGGCGGCGAAGAATGAACCATGAGCTCGCCCAACTCTACGGCGAACCCAGTATCCAGAAGGTAGCTAAGCCGGAAGGGTACGATGGGCAGGACATGTTGCAAGAATGCCGGACAGCAACCCTGCAAAGATGGTGTTCGCTTCCAATCCGGCAGGTACGAGACGGCGTGGAGCGCAGCGAGCGAGATGGGCAGACCAGGTGCAGAACGACTTGGCGAGCGTGGGGCGTATCCGAGGATGGAGAGATGCGGCCTCGAACCGTGCATTGTGGCGTCAAATTGTTGATTCAGTGTTATCTGTTTAGATGTTAACTAAATAAATGAATGTGACTAAATCTGGTTACATATCAGTTGCAGTAACCTATGTGGAATATGTGTGATGCTAGGGTTTAAAAACTAAAAATAGAGAAGGAGTCACATCAACCATTTGCCATAATCCAGACAGGGCCTACTTTTAAAGAAGGTATTACATCTACCATTGCTTCAATCCGGGCAATCGCCTACTTTTAAAGAACGAATCAAACCATCCATTGCCATAATCCGTGCAAGCGCCTATTTTAAAAAAAGGAATCACATCCACCATTGCCTTAATTCGGGCATGCGCCTTCTTTTAAAGAAGGAATCACATCCACTATTGTCATAATCCAAGCAAGCGCCTACTTTTAAAGAAGGGATCACATCCTCCATTGCCATAATCCATGCAAGCGTTTACTTTTAAAAGAAGGGATCGCATCCACCATGGCCTTAATCCGAGCATACGCCTACTTTTAAAGAAAGGATCATATCCTCCATTGCCATAATCCGGCCACACGCCTATTTCCAAAGGGGATTACATCCACCATTGCTCTAATCCGGGCGTGCGCCTACTTTTGCATTGCATTGCAAATGCATTCTTTCCACGAGAGGATAATGTCTTTTTTATATTTTTATCGACGGGTGTTATATTTACTATTCCCGGGTGGTTCCCGCACCACTTAGTCACCATTCAGCGAACACAAAGAAAAGTTATGCCAAATGTCCGTTATGCCAAAAGACCCTTACTTTTGACGCTGGTCACAATTATGCCAAATGACCGTTAGGCCAAATCGCCTTTAAGCCAAATGACCTTGTGCCAAATGGCGTTATGCCAAATGGTCCGCTCCCGCTTGTTCGGTTGAAATTGGGTTTACCACTGACAATTCTATTTTGTAAACAAACCATCATTCCGGAGTGATTTTTTTTTCCAAATGGACGTAATCATTTTTCATAATTTTTCAAGATATTGTGCGAAAGTATGAATGTGAGGTGTATTTCAACAAGAAAATTGATGCCCTTAATAAATTTTCATATTTCAATCGCCACCAAGCGCTCTACTTCGCCTAAATATCATGTTGTTTAAAACATATTTTCCCAAGCCCCTTGAAAGGGGGCACACATGCCCCTTGAAAGGGGGCACACATGCCCCTTGAAAGGGGGCACACATGCCCCTTGAAAGGGGGCACACATGCCCCTTGAAAGGGGGCACACATGCCCCTTGAAAGGGGGCACACATGCCCCTTGAAAGGGGGCACACATGCCCCTTGAAAGGGGGCACACATGCCCCTTGAAAGGGGGCACACATGCCCCTTGAAAGGGGGCACACATGCCCCTTGAAAGGGGGCACACATGCCCCTTGAAAGGGGGCACACATGCCCCTTGAAAGGGGGCACACATGCCCCTTGAAAGGGGGCACACATGCCCCTTGAAAGGGGGCACACATGCCCCTTGAAAGGGGGCACACATGCCCCTTGAAAGGGGGCACACATGCCCCTTGAAAGGGGGCACACATGCCCCTTGAAAGGGGGCACACATGCCCCTTGAAAGGGGGCATCCATGCCCCTTGAAAGGGGCCATCCAAGCCCCTTGAAAAGGGCCATCCAAGCCCCTTGAAAAGGGCCATCCAAGCCCCTTGAAAGGGGCCATCCAAGCCCCTTGAAAGGGGCCATCCAAGCCCCTGAAAGGCCATCCAAGCCCCTTGAAAGGGCCATCCAAGCCCCTTGAAAGGGCTAATCCAGCCCCTGAAAGGGGCCATCCAAGCCCCTGAAAGGGGCCATCCGCCCCTTGAAAGGGGCCATCCAAGCCCCTTGAAAGGCATCCAAGCCCCTTGAAAGGGGCCATCCAAGCCCCCTGAAAGGGGCATCCAAGCCCCTTGAAAGGGCATCCAAGCCCCTTGAAAGGGGCATCCAGCCTTGAAAGGGCATCCAAGCCCCTGAAAGGGGCATCCAAGCCCCTTGAAAGGGGGCATCCAAGCCCTTGAAAGGGGCATCCAAGCCCCTGAAAGGGGGCATCCAAGCCCCTTGAAAGCATCCAAGCCCCTTGAAAGGGGGCATCCAAGCCCTTGAAAGGGGCATCCAAGCCCCTGAAAGGGGCATCCAAGCCCCTGAAAGGGGGCATCCAAGCCCCTTGAAAGGGGCATCCAAGCCCCTTGAAAGGGGCATCCAAGCCCCTTGAAAGGGGCCATCCAAGCCCCTTGAAAGGGGGCATCCAAGCCCCTTGAAAGGGGCATCCAAGCCCCTTGAAAGGGGGCATCCAAGCCCCTTGAAAGGGGGCATCCAAGCCCCTTGAAAGGGGGCATCCAAGCCCCTTGAAAGGGGGCATCCAAGCCCCTTGAAAGGGGCATCCAAGCCCCTTGAAAGGGCATCCAAGCCCTATGAAAGGGGGGCATCCAAGCCCCTTGAAAGGCATCCAAGCCCTGAAAGGGGCATCCAAGCCCCTTGAAAGGGGCATCCAAGCCCCTTGAAAGGGGCATCCAAGCCCCTTGAAGGGGCATCCAAGCCCCTTGAAAGGGGCATCCAAGCCCTTGAAAGGGGGCATCCAAGCCCCTTGAAAGGGCATCCAAGCCCTTGAAAGGGGCATCCAAGCCCCTTGAAAGGGGCATCCAAGCCCCTTGAAAGGGGCATCCAAGCCCCTTGAAAGGGGGCATCCAAGCCCTTGAAAGGGGGGCATCCAAGCCCCTTGAAAGGGGCATCCAAGCCCCTTGAAAGGGGCATCCAAGCCCCTTGAAAGGGGGCATCCAAGCCCCTTGAAAGGCATCCAAGCCCCTTGAAAGGGGGGCATCCAAGCCCCTTGAAAGGGGCATCCAAGCCCCTTGAAAGGGGGCATCCAAGCCCCTTGAAAGGGGCATCCAAGCCCCCTTAAAGGGGTGGGCATCCAAGCCCCTTGAAAGGGCATCCAAGCCCCTTGAAAGGGGCATCCAAGCCCCTTGAAAGGGGCATCCAAGCCCCTTGAAAGGGGCATCCAAGCCCCTTGAAAGGGGGCATCCAAGCCCTTGAAAGGGGCATCCAAGCCCCTTGAAAGGGACATCCAAGCCCCTTGAAAGGGGGCATCCAAGCCCCTTGAAAGGGGGCATCCAAGCCCCTTGAAAGGGGGCATCCAAGCCCCTTGAAAGGGGGCATCCAAGCCCCTTGAAAGGGGGCATCCAAGCCCCTTGAAAGGGGGCATCCAAGCCCCTTGAAAGGGGGCATCCAAGCCCCTTGAAAGGGGGCATCCAAGCCCCTTGAAAGGGGGCATCCAAGCTCCTTGAAAGGGGCATCCAAGCCCCTTGAAAGGGCATCCAAGCCCCTTGAAAGGGGGCATCCAAGCCCCTTGAAAGGCATCCAAGTGAAAGGGGCATCCAAGCCCCTTGAAAGGGGGGCATCCGAGCCCCTTGAAAGGGGGGCCCCCAAGCCCCTTGAAAGGGGGCATCCAAGCCCCTTGAAAGGGGGCATCCAAGCCCCTTGAACGGGGGCATCCAAGCCCCTTGCCAGGGGGCATCCAAGCCCTTGAAAGGGCATCCAAGCCCTTGAAAGGGGGCATCCAAGCCCTTGAAAGGGGGCATCCAAGCCCCTTGAAAGGGGGCATCCAAGCCCCTTGAAAGGGGGCATCCAAGCCCCTTGAAAGGGGGCATCCAAGCCCCTTGAAAGGGGGCATCCAAGCCCCTTGAAAGGGGGCATCCAAGCCCCTTGAAAGGGGGCATCCAAGCCCCTTGAAAGGAGGCATCCAACGCCCTTGAAGGGGGGGATCCGGCCCCCTCGAAAGGCGGCATCCAAGCCCCTTGAAAGGGGGCATCCAAGCCCCTTGAAAGGGGGCATCCAAGCCCCTTGAAAGGGGGCATCCAAGCCCCTTGAAAGGGGGCATCCAAGCCCCTTGAAAGGGGGCATCCAAGCCCCTTGAAAGGGGGCATCCAAGCCCCTTGAAAGGGGGCAACCCGCCCCCTTGAAAGGGGCCATCCAAGCCCCTTGAAAGGGGCATCCAAGCCCTTGAAAGGGGGGGGCATCCGGCCCCTAGCAAAGGCATCCAAGCCCTTGAAAGGGGCATCCAAGCCCCTTGAAAGGGGGCATCCAAGCCCCCTGAAAGGGGCATCCAAGCCCCTTGAAAGGGGGCATCCAAGCCCTTGAAAGGGGGCATCCAAGCCCTTGAAAGGGGCATCCAAGCCCCTTGAAAGGGGCATCCAAGCCCCCTTGAAAGGGGGCATCAAGCCCTTGAAAGGGCATCCAAGCCCTGAAAGGGGCATCAAAGCCCAAGCATCCCTTGAAAGGGGCATCCAAGCCCTGAAAGGGGGGCATCCAAGCCCCTTGAAAGGGGGCATCCAAGCCCCTTGAAAGGGGGCATCCAAGCCCCTTGAAAGGGGGCATCCAAGCCCCTTGAAAGGGGCCATCCAAGCCCCTTGAAAGGGGCCATCCAAGCCCCTTGAAAGGGGCCATCCAAGCCCCTTGAAAGGGGCCATCCAAGCCCCTTGAAAGGGGCCATCCAAGCCCCTTGAAAGGGGCCATCCAAGCCCCTTGAAAGGGGGCATCCAAGCCCCTTGAAAGGGGGCATCCCAGCCCCTTGAAAGGGAGCAAAGCTCATCAGAGGTTTGAAGATTTATTAAAGATTATACTGGCAAACGTAGAGGTTTCCAGCGATTGTAAAGAAGACATCTATTCCGAAAGGCTTCTCAAAGTCTATAAGGAATTCTTTACATTCCAAAAAATGCTCAATAATGTATTGAGATTTTCCAAGAAGTCTTAAAGTTTCTAATAATATCTGCTCTTCCATAAAATTGTTGAAAACCACCTGGACGTACGTAATTATTTCTGCTAGTTCAGGGAGGCTCAGAGTATTTCGGATTTTTTTTTTTCAGAATTGACAGGCTGGTTGTGATTTAATCAAAAATGAATATCTAAACAAGGATATGGCTTAGCTTAACTAAGCTAATACTGACTGTACTTGTCAATGGTTGCTTCTCCGTGACTTGTTAGAACTGGTGTAAATTACACTAGGATCCAAATGAATAAAGGTTGATATGTACTACCTTAGGCTCCAGTCATTTAAAAAAGGAGAGGAATGTCAGTGTGTAGTTGAACCGTTTGTTTAAGAAACTGCATATGTAACATTTTTGCCCAAAATGAGATTTTTATATACAGTCGCCTCTCCACATCTCGATCGAGGTAGGGAGAGATCGAGGAATGGAAGTAAAATTGAAATGAATACTAGATCCAAAAAATCTCGTTGCCATGAAAAACCACAACAAAACAAATGTCGCTTCCTGTTGTTGGTGTGTTTGTTATTGTCCAAGAATGATCTAGTAGCCTAAAAATCTGAACATATCGACATAGGGAGAGTTAATCCAGAACAAAATATGATCAGAACACATCGAGATAGGGAGGTTATCGAGATGTAGAATGCCCAAATGTATGTAGATTGAAGGGACTGAGGAAACCATCGACACAGGGAGTCGACTGTATTCTGAATCCTCGTCCAAAAATACATAGGGGAACTGTACCGGTTTTGGCCATGTTCCTAATTTGGCCAATTTTGCTAATAACTCTAAAAACAAAGTAATTCGCAAGGGTTTTATTAGTTCCAACAAGAGATATATCCCTCACGCTTCAACGATGCTTTCAACTGATCGGTTATTTTGGAAAAATATGTATTTTTCAGGGTTGGCCAAATTAGGCACTAAGTTGGCCAAAACCGGTGCACTTCCCCTATTCTGGCAAAAAATACGAAAAAAAAATTTTTGTTCAGAGATGTATGAAAAAAATTTCGTTTGTTTGAGAAACTACATATGTCCACGTACTTTGAAGAGCAATTGTGCAGTACTGCTTACATTTTTTGCACTGATAGTGCCCCAGGGTGTGGAATTTTGCCACAAACTATTGATCTGTATCGAAGAAATCGAAAGATTCAGTGTTAAAAAACATTTTTTTGTTGTTTTCTCGAAATAGTGTAAAATGGACTTATGCAGTTTCTCAAACAAATGATTCAGTTATGATTGCTCCTAAAGACCGAGAAAACCTCTGCATCCCCACAATACAACGGAAAGGAGATTTCGTTAACTCGGTAAGGTAGATGGACAGAAATATAGGTCAAGGATTCACTTAGAAAATTGATGTAGTCTACGCCAGACATCCTGTCTATAAGGCAGTAGCGGTAGTCACTAGACTGCTGAGCTCATCTCCAAAAATTGAGAAACAAGACAAGGATATGAGAAAATAATCGCAGAAATATGCAAACATGAGGCAGTTTATGATGATTGTAGAACATCCGGATGCCTGGTAGTAGGCCTATGAAAAGAAGAATTCTTAAAGCTTTTAGCGTATTTTGAATTTGGAGTTTGAGTTGTGGCACACACATTGTCCATTTTTGCCATCAGATGGTTCTCTGGAATGTCTAGAACGTATATTTTTCATTCACAATATTCCGGATCATCCTTCAGAAACACGCGGTGGCTACAATTGCCCTTGTGTGGGTGAACTGTAATGAAGTTGCAGCGCAAAAATATCGAAGCAACCATTGCTCGAATGTCAGT
>NW_026943363.1:0-25996 GCF_024139115.2 Armigeres subalbatus | reverse complement strand
ATTGTGCAGCCAAAGGGAAAAAACTTTTGAAATTCAATTTGAGCATGGATTAGTTAATTGTTGGAGGGCAAATTCAAGTAAGAATGGGCACAGCTTAATTGGCATACGTATTATGGCAAACGGTATTTATTACACCAAGTTACGATTGCCGATGGGTTTGTTTTGATTCCATCTCAGACGCCTTTAGCATCGGTAATTCATTGCTGGTTATGACTTCAACGTATTTAAAGTTAACTTTAACAATTGTTCAATTACTGAAATTAAGCACTAACAGCAAGCGAGTCGTTCACTTGGAATGATCATTCAGACTTTTAAAACCAAATGGTTATCAATTCGCGTGAGAATTAGTGTGGAATGCGATTTTTTTGGGAGGCTCTCAAGTCCTTTTGAAACATGTAGCGTAAGGGGGCTGCTATGCGATATCGAATATATTGAAGAACTGGGATTGACGCGAGCGGTACAAATTTCACAAGATCCAGGTCAGCTACTTGGCTGCTCAAACAAAACTGCGATTACTTGTATATTGCAGAAGCAAAACTAAAATCGTTTCAACAAATGGCTGTGTTTATTAGAAATAAATACATTTTTACCCAAAAAAAAATCATAAAATCCGGCTACTTCTCTAGATATGCGGCAGAGGATCAATGTCCTTTTCTGTTGTAGTAGTTGAGACACTCGCTTGTTGCGAGTTGAGTTTATCCTGTCATTTACAAGAGAGGATAGTGTTATTGTCATTAGCAATAGTTCAATTTGACTCTTTGACTAACTCTAACTCACATGTTACAAAAACATATCTTTGAAAAACTCAGAAGGGTACTTGTTATACCATTTTGATAAGAAAATTATTTTGAGCTTTTTAGTGGAATGTCTTCACTTGTCATAAGACGAGTTAATACAATCCCATTGAATTCCACCACTTAATTGTATCTTGACAGATACGTATTTCGACCTCAAATGTAAGGCCGTCTTCAGTGTCATATCTAACGATCTTTTTGTTTGACCTACATATAATTTATCACACTGTGAACAATTAATTTGATAAACCCCGGCCTTATTTAACATTTCTACTCTATCCTTTGTGGAGCCCAACAGTGTCTTCAGTTGATTGCTTCTGCTGGAGAATACTAAATCGATGCCGAATTTCCTCAGTTAATTGTTCACAGTGTGATAAATTATATGTAGGTCAAACAAAAAGATCGTTAGATATGACACTGAAGACGGCCTTACATTTGAGGTCGAAATACGTATCTGTCAAGATACAATTAAGTGGTGGAATTCAATGGGATTGTATTAACTCGTCTTATGACAAGTGAATTGTTATACGTTATTTCTTTAACGCAACATAGGCCGTAATAGCATAAGTAGTACAAACAAACAAATATTCTCTATTCTGTTTTTCTATTCTATAACTACACGTTGCTCTCTATCTGGGATAAGATAAGCTATTTGATGGCTCTAATAAACGCATGTCGAACAATGAAATCGGTTACAAGACCTGCTGCTGCGCCAGAGACTATCAGAACAAACCCCAATCAGTAGAGAGCTGAAAGGCTGAAGAACACAGACTATTGGGGCACGGCCGGTTACAAGGAAACTCCCCACGGTGTCCTTGTCCGAAGATGTTTATTTTCAACAAATCAGTATCTCTAAAACACCCACTACACGAAAGGACAGGTTTTTCTCTTTCACATAGGTGCATTTTTAAATGTTCCATCGTGGGTCATTTTCCATACGTTTTGGTGGGGGGGGGGGGTTAAGTCGGTTATCATTTGAGACTTCTATGGAGTTTGCTCAAAAAATGGTGAAAAAAAAAATCTAGATTCACCGATAGAACATTTGAGTTTACCCATGATATGAAAGAGGAGATCATATACTTTCGTGTGGTGGGTGATTCAGAGGTACTGATATTTGAAAAATAATATTTCCCCATAGAGACATCGTGATCCCCTGTAAGTGAGGGCGTGAGGATCGATCTGCTGCGGGGGTTATCTAAGTAAACCGCGCCCATGGGAGCAGAAAGGCTCAAGAACACAGGAGATCGATTTTGGCAGGAGTTATCTGCCGCTGTGATTAGGCAAGATTTACCACCGGGGACTATGATAAATTGCGACACATTGGGCCCGTCTCGAGTCGTCTGAATCAGTTTATAGTTCCCGGTTCAAAGACATTAGACATCAAGACCAACCAACTAATATTAACTATGAAAGTAAGAAAGTGCATCATACTTGCATTGTCCAATGCATATGCTGGAGAGGCGAAAGAGTATTGTTGGTTTCGAAATAACGTCGCACGGACGCGAATCGTCGGCTTCGCGACCATGTTTTCTTTACTGTGGAACTAGCGTTCAATATTGCACACAAGTAAAAGTTAGATACAAATTTAGAGACTATTGAACAGCAAAAAATACGGGTTTATATTTCTGTAGCGTATAATTTTCAGAATTTTTAACTGTGGCATATAACGGCTTAGGAACTGCAAAACAATCAGCCCTGGGTCAGTGCGAAAAAGTATTAGAAAACCATGAACTTTTGACAACGTAGAATATCGAGGTTTCCATAATCAAAAGGCGGTGTAAACTTAGTCGAGTCAAGTACGAGATACTGTAGACAAGTAAGGTTGCTGTTGAGGTCGAAATACGTATTCTTGAAGTTACTGTAAAGTTACAACCAAGTGGTGAAATTAAATGGGATAATACTATCTCGTCTGATGACAAGTGAAGATATTACACTTAAAAGCTTTGAATAATGTTCTCATCAATATGTAATGTATATGTTGTTACACAAACATAAATTGATAATATTTACGCAATTTTCTAACTGATAATTTATTGGGATGTTCAAATGTGTTTGGTTCTGAGGAGAGACACAGAAAGAATAAATCCGTTTGGAAACCCATAGAACGGAATGAACATCTTTTAGTTTTTTTTGGCTTTCGGAAGGAACTCTTCTGAATTGATACTTTTTGCAGTTCCGAACAATATCTTTTCAAGGCTTCGGTAGAAAATCTCTTATGTATTCTAATGTATTCTAATCGGAATCAATTATCCAGAAGCAGAAAATTAAATCCGTTCAGAAGCCCAGAACGCTCCAATCGAAAGACAAAAAGGATTCTTTTCTATAGCCCAGAAGAATATCGTTCAGAATGGGGATTCAGTTAGTAAACCCAGTATGATTACGTTCGGAGGTTCACATAATTCTGTATGGAAATCCGTACGAACGGATATCGTTTGGGCACCCTATTGGAATTCTTTTCGGCTTTTGAATGGGATTATTTTGAGCTTTAGAATGGAATAATGTTGGACTTTTGATTGGAATCTTTTTAGGTTTCCCAAAGAATCTTTCCGTTTGGAATAAAACGATTCTGTTTGGAACCCGAAAAGAACCCCGTTCAGAAGCCCCAGCTCTGACGAGGACCCCTTTCCGTCCTCGGGCTCGGAACCCGCCCGGTTGACCAACGCCGCGAAAGCGACGATACCATGTTGTTCTTCGCGCGGCCACTTGTTCGATAAAAGGATTGAGTTCGACCACAGAGCATGTCCACCGGTATGACCCATGAAGATCCGATCTCCGATCCCTTGAACCACCTCTTATTTGTGCCTGAACTAGCCATCCTTAAGTCCACGCGCCACCTTCTGTGTAGCTCCGAGACGATTTAAGCGATAGCCGATAAAACGGCGTTCCAGCCAACTTCATCTTTACACATCCTCCGAACCTGCGCACACCAAACACTCGGGCGAGGCCGAGCAAGCCAGCTGCGTTACCTGCACTGTGATTTTGCAGCACCTTAAACGCCGGGCACATCGAACCCCCCATGGGGTGCTTGCTGTTCACAGCTTTGCTGGAACGAGTCAAACAATTGGGAGGGTTCGTGCAGCATTGTGCCTTATGTCCCTCCAATCCGCAGCGTCGGCAGAGATTGCTTCTGTCAGGACCTTTGCAGTCCCATTGTTTGTGCCCCGGTTCCAGGCACTTGAAGCAAACTTCGGGTTGCTCGTATATGCCCACAGGGCATACCGACCATCCCACCTTGACGATCCCTAACTTGACTACCTTGGAGGCGTCCGCTGCAGATAGCCGAACCAATGCTACCTGCGTCCCTGCCAGACCTTTCCGTAGCCGAACGGCTGCGATGGGCGTCTCCACTTCACACTGTCGCCGCAGTGCCGTGACGAGCTCTCCGACTTCGGTGATCTCGTCCAGGTCTTTAACCCTTAGATTCACCTCCGTCGTGAGTGCCCTCACCTTGACCGTCTCGCCTAGAGCTTCCTCCGCCAACTTCTTGTAGGCGGCGCCCTTTTACGAGACGCCCCGCTTCAGCTCGAGGATCATCTCGCCCATCCGGGTACGTCATATTCGACGTACGTCGGCGCCGAGTTCACCGAGCTTGACGTCACTCCTCATCGCCTTCAAAACGTCCGAGTACTTAGCCTCGTCCGCCGTGATGACTAGGGCATCGCCCCTGAAGCGATTGGCGCCTACCCTAGACTTCTTGCTACCCTCATTCGCCTGGGCTTTCTTTTCGGTCCTTGACGTCTTCGGTTTCCTCTTGTTCTTGACCAGGGTCCAGGAGGCGTCATCCCCCTCTATTTCCCTGGTCTGGTGCGGCTGAGAACTTTCAGCCTGCCGTAACCCCTTACCACCGTCTCTCCTGAGTGGACGGACCTTTCCAGGTCCTTCCTCCCCCGGTTTTGGAGGTACCTGACCGGGGTTCAGCTTCCCAGCCCCAAGGGTAGTAACCCTCCGCGTTTTGGAGCGGCCCCCAGGGAGCTTATCCCCTGGAGACTGTCTCCCCCGTTTTTGTGTCTGCTCCGTTGGAGCAGTCACCCCCGACGTACCCGCAAATACTTGAGCCTCAGTCTGGGTAGACTTTGGTACCACCGTCTTCGCTGGCACGCCTTCGGTCGAGTCCGCGAATCCTTGGGCCTCAGTCTGGGTAGACCTCGACTCCACCGATTTCACGGGTTTACACTTGGCCGTCCCGACCGTCCTCTCCAGCTTGGCGTCCAGCATCGACTTTCGAAGTTTCTGCAAGCTCCTCTTGAGGTCCTTGCTGATATTATGCTTCGATGACGCAAAGTCGATGATGGCGTCCAGCTGTTCCATCGCCCCCTCGAAGGCCGAAAGCCCATCGCGTTTGCGGTTCATCGCCTCCACAAGCCATGGGCCGTCACCGGCCGGCGTTTTTTTAGCCGAGAGGAAGGTTGAGTAACCCACGCTGGCGCTGCGCACTGAGTTGCCGACTATTGCCTCTGGCCTCCTAGGCGGAGACCTGAACAACCTACCTCTTGCGAAGGGGTTGTCGCCTACACTACTACCACTTATTGAAGAATTGACTTGGTTTTCCATTTTGGTCCCACGAGTTGCTCGGGAAAAGAGGTCCACCACGCCAGAGTTCAGCATGACGCGGTGAGGGACAGTTACTGTGGAGAGTGCCCAAGTACCCCACAGGCTCCGCTTATTATTTCACCCCCCTGGCCATGCATCCCCTCGGCACGGGTCGCTTGACGCCTTGGGATTAGGGGTTAGGGACGATGGTCCCGGCCTAACTCGCAGTGGCCATGGGGAGGGGTCGTCAAGCCCTTGGACAAAGTCCCTGCTGCTCCAGTTGTCTGTATGTCTGGTATGTCTGCATCTGATTATTCTATCAGCATCTAAAACCCCTGTTCAAAAGTACTCTCTTTGCGGGTTTGTTTTGATTCGGTTTCACGATGTTCTATCTTCCTTTTACTGATCGATCCCTCGTGCTAATTGACGTTTGAAGCATTTTCAATTTGAACCAAGTTCAATCGATCTCGTTTTAATTTATTCAGAAAAAAAGCCCTGATTAATCTCACCTAGCAGTGCACAATGGGGAAATTCGATTCCAAAGGTGGAAAAAATTGATAACTTTCTTCACGAACAACTTACAGAAGAGATCAAGTGCTTATTCGAAAGGGAATTTTACAAAGAATTCAGTGAGTGCTGTTTCATGGACGTGGAACGCTTCTATCATAATGCCCCATACATCGCTAATTTCCAAACTATTTGTCATTTTATCTTTAAGACATTGTTCTAAAATTGTGTTTATCTCTTCACTGTGGATCCACAGAAGGGCACTAAATATATTTTGTTGGTAAAAGTTGGAAATTTAAGGGATTTTGGGGTCAAATAAGCATCAAAATGCATTTTATGTGCAATTTTCATGTATTCTGTAAAAAATAGTAATATTTACAGATAAGTGTTGATATTATTGTCTCAAAGTGTTGAACAGATATTGACAAATGTTTGCCGAACAAAAATTAATGAAATAAATTGTTGCACAAATGTTTTATTTGGTTATTTATTGAGTTAAAAACGATTTTTAAAAACTTTTGAATAGCACCGATGCCAAACATTTCCAAACCATACCCGATCGCACAACTAGACAAGAATAGTCATATGTTATGAGGCTTGATGTGATCATAGATAGGAGGTGATGGGAGATACACTTTTTTTTACCTTTTTGCCCAAATTCCCCTATGAAGCAATATAACTCAATGATTTTGAGCAAGGAAATGATGTAGTATTGTTAATTTAATTGATATTTTCCAATGATATAATTAAAATAACAAATAATCATATAATTCATTAAAAATATTGAATTTTAGGGGATTTAGGGGTCATACAGCTCATTTAATGTATTTTTTTTCTTCAAAATAGCATAACATTTTTCACAGACGACGCACATAGAAGATAAAGGGCTTATTCAAGAGGGAGTTTTCCAAGAAATTCAGTGAGACATCTTTTATAGACGTGAGACACTTTTGTATGTAGTTATTAAGCTAGTTTTGCCCCAATGTCCCATACATCACTATTAATCATATTTTTCGTGCTTTTATCTTCGAAGTATTGTACTAAAGATGTGTTCTCCTCTTCATTATAGATCAATAGAAAAGCATTATACATATTTTGTTGGAAAATTTGGAAATTTAAAGGATTTTGGGGTCAAATAATCATCAAACTGCATCTATGTGAATTTTTCATGTACTCTGTAAAAAATAATAATACACAAAAAGTCATTTGCACTATATTACGTCGAATGATCATTTAGGGTTAATTTACAGTGATTTAAAAACTTGTAAGCATTGATGTAGCTCTACATATGGTCAATTTTGGCGAAATCTACAACCTATTGATTATTCAGATATTTACAGATAATAGTTTATATTACTGTCATATTTTTTTTTGATACCATAAAATAAACAAATATCCATATATTACATTAAAAAAAGGATTTTTAAGACATTTTGGGACAAATAAGTGAAAAAATTCATTAATTATGTATTTAAAAATCTAGTTGTTATCTAGTTGTGCAAACGGGTATGGTTTGGTATGGCATTTAAAAAATCGGGGTTTACCCAATAAATCACAAAACAAAACACTTGCGAAATGATTTACTTCATTAGTAATTGAAAAATTAAAAATTCACGTAAAGTGCAATTTGATACTTATTTGACCCCAAAATCCTTTAAATTTTCAACTTTTACCAACAAAGCATCTATAGTGCTTTTCTATTGATCTATAATGAAGAGGAGAACACATCTTTAGTACAATACTTGGAAGATAAAAGCACGAAAAATTTGATAAACTGTGATGTATGGGACATTGGGGCAAAACTAGCTTAATAACTACATACAGAATTGTCTCATGTCTATAAAAGATGTCTCACTGAATTTCTTGGAGAACTCCCTCTCGAATAAGCCCTTTATCTTCTATGTGCATCGTCTGTGAAAAATGTTATGCTATTTTGAATAAAAAATTACATTAAATGAGCTGTATGACCCCTAAATCCCCTATAATTCAATATTTTAATGAATTATATGATTATTTGTTATTTTAATTATATCATTGGAAAATATCAATTAAATTAACAATACTACATCATTTCCTTGCTCAAAATCATTGAGTTATATTGCTTCATAGGGGAATTTGGGCAAAAAGGTAAAAAAAAGTGTATCTCCCATCACCTCCTATCTATGATCACATCAAGCCTCATAACATATAACTATTCTTGTCTAGTTGTGCGATCGGGTATGGTTTGGAAATGTTTGGCATCGGTGCTAATCAAAAGTTTTTAAAAATCGTTTTTAACTCAATAAATAACCAAATAAAACATTTGTGCAACAATTTATTTCATTAATTTTTGTTCGGCAAACGTTTGTCAATATCTGTTCAACACTTTGAGACAATAATATCAACACTTATCTGTAAATATTACTATTTTTACAGAATACATGAAAATTGCACATAAAATGCACTTTGATGCTTATTTGACCCCAAAATCCCTTAAATTTCCAACTTTTACCAACAAAATATATTTAGTGCGCTTCTGTGGATCCACAGTGAAGAGATAAACACAATTTTAGAACAATGTCTTAAAGATAAAATGACAAATAGTTTGGAAACTAGCGATATATGGGGCATTAGGGCAAAACGAGTTCGATAACTACATACAGAAGCGTTCCACGTCCATGAAACAGCACTCACTGAATTCTTTGCAAAATTCCCTTTCGAATAAGCTCTTGATCTCTTCTGTAAGTTGTTCGTGAAGAAAGTTATCAATTTTTTCCACCTTTGGAATCGAATTTCCCCATTGTGCAGTGGTGGTGCCTTTCTCGTGCGAATAAAAAATAGTATTTTGGCCATAATTTTGGAGCCCATAGTCAGATCTAGCCAATTTTCAATAGGAAACAAATTGACAACGAAAATTTCGATTTCTTCGATACAGATAAATAGTTTTTGGCAAAACTCTTGTGTCGACCGAGTTGAGAGCTTCAAAATTATCTGCATTGTTGATCTGAGGAAGCCGGACGGCATACAACGGGAGACTTTGAATTTATTTATTTTTTTCAATGGGGGAAGGTTAACGTCAAAAAAAATACTGTTCCGAAATTTCAAAAGTCATAAACTAAGCAATATTTTCACTTCTGCTAATATGGTCCGTATGTAACAAAATGTTTCAAACAATTTAATATTGATTAGATTTTTAATACATAGTTTTTAAAATGTTAGCAACGCAATAAGAGTAGTTAAAAATCTCACCGCAATTTTTTTTCACACGCTGCATCATTGATGCTTAAACTGGGATCACTTGTTACGCGGTTTTGTTTTTGATAATTTTGGCCTTTGGATTTATTAAAACATTGTCTACTTAATGTATCCACATAAAATCGAAGAAAAATCAGGAGGTGGTATCGACAGGTAGGGTAAAAGTTCCGATAGTCATGGGTGTTCCTATAGTTGGGGTAGTGTTACTTACTTTTTATTTCTGCAGCTCGGCAAAAATCCACACAGCCGTGTACCAGCAAAATAAATAACTGATATTCCGGCAAAAATGGCGTTTGTTAGCTGATTTTCGCTGATTATCAGAAATCTTGACAGAAATCTCGCCAAGAAAACATGTTTCCTGGGCCATGGCTGTGCGAATCTCGGTAAAAGTTTAACATTTTGCGTGTGTACGTATTTAAAACGCAGCAACCCATATAGTCTATCAATTTGTTGATCTGTCATTACACGTAATAGAGGAAAACAAGTTGAAAATTGCATCAAAATCGGTAAAATACCTTATCTTTTTCTCTGCTTTGCACCAATAGTTGCGGTAGTGTTCCTATAGGTGCGAGTCCCATATGATAACAATGGGTTTCGCAACTATAGGAAAAAGAATTAAAAAATTGGAACTATTGGAACACTGGACCAATAGTTGGAGGTATCAATTAACACGCAAAAAAAACGTTCATGAATTCGTGAACTAACAAGTTCACGGTGTATTTTTTCGTGAACAACGGCCACGGATTCGGGAACAAAGTCACGTTTTCTGGAACGTTCTGAATAACGTGACTGGTGTTCCCAAATCCATGAATTAAATCACGGTGTATTTTTGCTGGTTCACGAATTTAGGAACGTTTTTTTTTACGTGAAGGTAACAATGATGGTTTCTGCAGCGAATGAAGCACTCTTCGTTTAAACTATAATTGATGACCTTTGGAATACGTATTTTTAGTAAGCCAAATGAAGTATAGACGTGGTGTAAGCAAATGAATAGTGGCTGAGCTGAATGAGCTTAGTTCCTCCACTATTGGGTCTTCTAACCCATTCCCAGGCATTGTGCTTCGGCTCAACCTCTAAACCTCATAGTTACATATTTGATTTCAATTTCAACTGGCTGCATCGTAAATTGGGGCCTTCATTAGTCATGCTGAAGGTGGCTGGGTTCGATTCCCGTTCCGGTCTAGGCTCCCGAAAACTGCGAATAATTTCTTGAAAAAAAACAAAAAAAACACGTCAAATCTTTACATTATATTAAGAACCTTAGAATTGAAAGTATTCACAGTATGTATTTTCTGAATACTTTCTATTCTAAGTTATCCATGCGTAGGGTAAGGGTTCAGTTATCCACGACATCTCTGGAGAAAGGTCTTAAGATCTACACGCATAACCAAAGGTCTATCGAATTGTTTCAAACATAGTATACTATTTTTGATATACTTAAAATAGACCATGTTCGCATCATATGTCCTGTGTTATCCAAGAAATTCGGAAATAAAGTCTTACACGCTCAACCAAAGATCTGCTTAAAAATTCTGAGCTCATTGTCCAGTTTATAAAAAGTGTACGTGATGCCGAAATTGCCGCTTAAAATATTGTTCGCCGTTTCAAGCTATGACCAATGAGCAGACCATGCACTCTTTGGATGAAGTTCGAATTGTCCTGCTTTCCCGTTGTTCACCCTAGCACAGTACAGACCTCAAACGGCAAGGAAATTTGGTGAGCTTATTCCAATTTGTCTTTTTGTTGGCTTATTATGTTTGACTATATAACCATTTGAATTTGAAATATTGGTATGGTATGTATGATCGGGTACAATCTGGAACTATTTCCAAGCATTTGAAATGCTAATAATATACTTAGTAACATCAAAATTCCGTACGTATCAAATTACATATTGTTATATCTTACTTCACGTAGGAAGGAAGTTATGTATTAAATAAATTGAATAATTTTAGGTTTCTATAGACAAAGTTGTATTTAATCTTGAAATTGGAATAAGTAATTCTCTCATTTCAACATATTTCATTCAACTGACGTTACTGCTATTAGATTGATCGTAACCTATTTTTTCTATTAGATACATAAGTTGACCAACATAATTTGAATAAATAGCACAATCGTCGTTCCAAAAATCAAGGTCAGATCAAATTTTAAGCATCCCTATTATGCAAAAGGTGATAATACGGTGCCTGATGGAACCACCATATACTACAAGGTGTATGAAGCTACAGAAAATATTTACAAGCATATTGCCTTCAGTGAATTTGTTAACCCTTAAATATGCAATGTTGTTTTAGAACAACAAACTGAAAATACGTTTAATGTGAATTAATTTAATGATTATTTACGTTAAAAATATTTCCGACGATTTCTAAAACAAATCGCCTTGCGTTTTTAAGGGTTCAAATAAAGGTAAACTACACAGAAACAAGTGTGATAATGAACTATGATCACCGACGAACCGACGGGGACACATAGAAAATAATTCAAATTTGCTGCCCACGGAACCATGATGAAAAATCATCGAACACTATCGCCACCTTCATAATGGCTCGCAAAGTTCTCGTAGCTCAACCGCCAACCTACGTGTATTAACATTGCAATGGAGTTGGATCTTGGATAATTTGACAGGAGTGATCGCCCGAAAAAGCAAATGACCGTTAAAAAGTAGTGGACAGTCTCAGAGCGTTAGTGACACGTCGGTGCGTCGGTGTTATGATGTTCTAGTAGCATGTATTACATTCTACCTTCTTCATATATAATTTCATGTGAAACTGATAAAACCAACTATTTTCATTTTATTAATTGTATTCATTATGTACATGTAGATTCATTACACACAATATTTTGTATATGAATTCTATTCCTTTGACTGCATTGCGGAACGAATGACATAAGCCAATGTCTACCATTTCGAACCCTAAATCCTGGTTATAATTGGATTAGTGCTTCAAAGATCGTGTTAAAGTGCGCGTCGGTTCGGTTCAAGTTACGCGTTTCTCGGTATGCAAAAGTTACCAAGCTTACATTGTGCGAGATTTTCTCTTAATTGCGGGATAATCCAGATAATAAATGAAAGTTGATACAGTTCTTGAGTGTGCGTCGGTTCGGTGGTAGAAGCGCGATCCTCAGTATGCAGAAGTCACCGGGCCTGCATTGTATTAGTTTTTCTTTGTCGCGATACCATGAAGGTAAAAGAGTTTTTAAAATAGTGTTCACTTAAAAAGTAGAACAGTCTCGAGGCCACAGATTTTTGTTCTGCTTTGTGCGATAAGTTATTCGAATAATTAAGTACGCGATCGGGCGTGTTTTTTTTTTAACAGAACGGTCTCGAGATCACGGAATTTTTGTTCTACTTAGTGCGGTCAGTAATTGAACTAATTAGTGCGCGATTGTCAAACTACACGTTATACACAGCATACCGTTTACCAAGACGAACCCCGCTACATGCCCTACTCCATATTTCCAACATCCCAGTGATTTCTCGTGGAAGTACAGATGACTCGTCGGCTTCCATCAAAGCGAATATCACGTCAACACTTTCCTACCCATTCCTTAATTGACCTGCATTTTGACACGGCCGGCGCTGGTTCTTCTTCTTCTTCTTCTTCATTGGCATTACATCCCCCACTGGGACATTGCCGCCTCGCAGCTTAGTGTTCAATTAGCACTTCCACAGTTATTAACTGCGAGGTTTCTAAGCCAAGTTACCATTTCTGCATTCGTATATCATGAGGCTAACACGATTATACTTTTATGCCCAAGGAAGTCGAGACAATTTCCAATCCGAAAATTTTCTAGACCGGCACCGGGAATCGAACCCAGCCACCCTCAGCATGGTCTTGCTTTGTAGCCGCGCGTCTTACCGCACGGCTAAGGAGGGCCGGCGCTGGTATTACTTATTTTTGGGTCACCAGTTCTTACACAATGAAGATGATGTTAGTCCCAAACTTCATCTGTTGGTTCTCTGTGTAATTACAGCTGGCCTGGCAGTAACGGAGTAGCAACCGTGGGCGTTCAATCATGCTCATGCTCATGCTACAAGACTTCAATTAATAAACCATTATAAAACTTAACAGTTACTAAGGGATACTAAGAGGATTTATGGCATCAAATGTATGCTTTCTGGATTAACTTCAGGAATTTCTTGAATGATAGGACTTACTCTAGAACAGAAAGAATGTCCCATGTGAGAATATGATATAAACACGTTCTATTCTAAGTACCACAAGAAGCACATCAATATTTGAAATTTGTCGATTGACCTTAGGTTACACGTGTGAAGAACCTACATAGCCTGTTCAGATTACGCCATTTATTATAATTATCGTGTCAAATATTGAAAAGAATATTCAATGGCATCAAGTTACTCTTTATGATGATATTTATTTACATAAATGGCGTCATCTAAATAGGCTATTAGCCTTATCTCAGGGCATGACGTATACGTTAAATAATTAAACTTATTCGCAGCTATAATTAAAAATAAGCAAAAATATGATTATTTTGGCTCTCCATAATCTAGATCAATAAATATTCCTTGCAATCTATCATATATTATCGACACCTCAAATTGTTTAAATCATTTTAATTTTTATTTGGCATTCAACAGCGTTATCAAAACGCATCTCAATCCAAAGCCGATTATAGAGAGGAGATAATGATAATCCATTTTATGCCAACTGCATAAACGTCATGAGGTAAATATAATGGAGGGGTAGGTTGAACAAAGATCACGAATAAGTTGATGGAATATCAAATAGGTACTACAAAATATATCAACTAACTTTGTTCATTTAAGGAATTCCTCAGTTAAATTTTATCAGAAAGGCAAACATTCTACCTACTGCTATAACATCATATTACCAGCAGTACATAAAATCAATAATTCAGAATTCTAGTCCAATTCAGAAGTCTCGTAAATGTTGAATATAAATAAAGTGCATGACCATTGTGTTTGTAGAGTTGATGAAAGAAAAAGGGAGATAATTACCACGGATCGCAAGACAATATAATTTACGCTTAATTATGTCAATCAACTCAAAACTATAATCGCATTAATCTTAGCTGAATGAAAAATACATTTACAACGATAAAAACGCATAGTATCAGGAAAAATTCGAACCGCACAAGTGATCATCTTCAACAACCATTCATCGTAACTGTGACTGTAAGCAAACCCATATTAATCGCGATAAGATAAAAGGGAAGCGCAAAAACACGGGAGAAAACCCAACACACGTACATATATCACATCAGCAATAGGTACACGGATAGCCATAATTGTCCACTTACCTCATCCATCGCAAAATCGTAGCATTCGGCGATCTTCTGGTACAGCTCCTTGACGCTGGCAAACCCGGTGATGAACCCCGTTGGACTGCCGTGGGCCAGCTGGCAGTTGAACACGAGCTGCGGCTTGGTCACGTTGCTCTCGTGGCTGCCGTTCAGGTCATCGATGTGCGGCGCCGTAGGCATCGTCGTGCTGCCTGCCAGATTCTTGCCGTTGCCGCTGTAGCTGTTGTTGTTCTCGTACAAATGATGCTGGTGAGGATCTTTCGTCATGGGAGGGGATGGGTTAGAGATTTTTGCACTCTTTTTGTTGAACAAAGGCATTTGGGTTTGGATGCGTCGCACACGCGCCTGTTCAGACAATCAAAACCGAAGAAATCAGGATCGACGATTCCAAGAAAGAGGAATCTAATTAAAGTGCGGTGTATACTCCGATGGGATCGGGTCTGGTTGGTCTATTTTCTATGTGCACCCCACTCACACTGAATCACACACTACAGATTGAAATTCTATGTTTGGTTCGGTTTGGTACGGGCTTCTTCCTTTTGCGTGTTTCCTCCACAATTTGAGGAGAACGGTAAAAATTAATGCACTCGCAGTTGATCCGTGAAATTTCATTAGCCCGAGACAGATACCGAACAACTCATCGTTTTCTTGGTCAAGCACACTCTACTTCGCAAACCAAGGGCCGTCTATTTGGCCTGATAATAGCGAAGTTGTATTTTTATCTTTCACCAACACTCGACACACGATACTGATAACAGAACCTTGTATAAACACACCATCAACTCCTAGGAAATGTTGCATCGAATAGTGTCACTACAATTCTATATACACTTGAATTTGATAAGAGATAAAAGATAAACGATGAACAATAAGGAAATGAAACATCAAAAACTAGAATTTTCTTAAAAAGAAACACGACATTTCCTATACAAAAATCTATTTGTGCATTGTAATTCCCATCACCTAAGTCACAGCACTCTTAGATATTGATGCAAACAGAAAAGAAAGTTGAATCAAACTTCAGCACTAACATTTAGGTCATTACTCAATAACTAGAGCACCTAAACCAATCAAACAAATAAACTGATTTCCAATACACAAAACATCAGCAGATATTCCGAGGGAGATAAAATCAATTACAATTTCAATTCCCCGAACAACGGGAACACAGTGCGCGATATTGGCCGCCCCACTCAGGCCCTGTTCCTCCTGGGTTGCTCGAAACACGGTGAAGCTCGCGAGAGGACCGAGAAAGAGTTCAACGAATTCCGCACCGACTGAACGCTGCACAAGCACAAGTTGGTCACTGGCTGGCTGTTGAACCACCGATTTGCCCCGCGCACATAAGATCTTGGACTTGAACTCCAAGAAAATAGTAATACAAAAAGCGCACTTCGCGATCGGAAATGAGAACGCACCACGACGAGAGCGATCTCTCGAGAGCTCTATCCCCCCGGCCAGGCCACGACTACGACGCGAATGACGACGAGCGCCAGGCAGAGTGCCCCTCAAGCGCGGCGCACAAAGTAGCGAAACGAGTGAGAAAGTTTCCCGGAGAAAACAACGCGTCAACTTGAATGTGCCTCTGATGTGGTTCGGAAAGCCACTTGTAAGCTGCTTGGCGCTTGGGACCGTTATGTTTTCGGGCAACGAAAAGCTGGAAAATCAACGCAACGTTTTGTCGCTCTCAGAGGTCTCACACGATTGTTTGTTCTCTTTTATTCTTCTTTTTGTTTACTCTTATTTGCTCTTTCCCAGCAGGTTCACCACCCATTGGCCGAGGTATTGTTCAGTTACCGTAGGTGCTTTCCACCCATGCGTCGTTGTTCTCACTTTCTACGCGGTTCGCGACTGACTGACACAGCACACAGGCCTGAGCCTGAGGTGACTAGCTTTGCTTTGTAGGAGCATAAATTTGATTGACTGGAGAGAAATAACAAAAACCGACTCCATGGTTCTCCGTTGCATTGCACTGTCTGTTTCCAGTTGAATCAGATATGCATGGCTGGGAGAGGGCAAACAAACTGGCTGACTAAGGTATGCCAGTTGGGACCCTCGATTGAGTTTATCGTTCAGCGTCGATCGTTGCACGTGCAAGTTCATCAAAACCTCGAACAATAAACCATGTAGCGAATATACAAAAATCTGAAAAGCTATAAGTAAATTAAAATATGCGGAGTGATTAAAATATTGACTTTTTCGCTTCCCAATATCTACTTAGACGACTACCTTTGTCATTTTTGGCGGCCTTTCAAATTTTGAGCTGATTTGATTAAAAAAATGACTGTGCACACGCAGGCACACGCTATTGGAAGTTTTTGTAAAAAAAAAACAGAATGATTCACCTAGCGGTGATAGTGCCTTTCTCGTGTAGTGTAAAATGTAACAAGAAAAGCACATACAAGAGGTCCAAATTGCACTTTAGGGAGATAGATTCAGGTATTTCCATCAATTCACATTTATTTTCGTTCATTTGAATGCATTGCAGCAGTTTGAAAAAAAAAACTTTTTTTTTCTATTTTGGATTTTTTTTCCCTTGGTTCTCCAACAATGTTCAAAACAATGTTGTGAAAACTCATATGTGAATATGTACCACAGACAAACAGACGTCTCACTCAACACATATTCCATAGTTCACCTTTTTAACGATTGATTTAAATTTTTGTAGCTGGTCAATCGGCCACCGATGGCGCTTCCATCGGTTTCGCTTGTGCTTGACGTTTGCTCACTACCGCCATCTGGTTGCCGCTTGGCCGCACACACAGTGATTTTAGCATTGGGCGGCAATGTTTCCGCAACAATGATTTTGATTGCATTTTGTTCCAAGTGAGACGTCTGTTTCTCTGTGTATGTACGTTATGTGTAGACGCTAGGTTGCGAAGGACGACGGAGGTCCTTCGTAGAGCTTAGTTGGTTAAAGCACCAGTCTAGCGTACTGTAGGGGCATGGGTTCGAGTCCCATCGAAGTGAAAGTGGTTACCTTCACCAATACATTTTCCGAATCAATATCTTCCACATAACGTACATATTCACATATGAGTTTTCACAAGATTGTAATTAATGTCCAAGTCGGGTAGTTTAATCTCCGCAAATAGGCAATTAACTTTGATTAAACTGAAAAAAAAAACAATGTTTTTTAATAACTCTGGAACGCACTGTGCGATCGGTCTAATTTTCAATTGGGTCTAACACAATCTGCGTCGAATGCAACTTATTGCGAGGAAATCGGATAATGCCAAGTACAAAAGAGTTTGTTTCACATTTTTTGTACACATACACACACATACAGACATCATCTCAGTTCGTCGAGCTGGGTCGACTTGTATATAACACTATGGGTCTCCGAGCCTTCTATCAGAATTTCTTTCAAATTATTATACAAAGTGGCAACCTACACGCGAAACACCATCACTATAAATTTCGTAAAAATAATTATTAAAAATTCAAATAGTATGAATGTTAAACATAGGCCGAAGCTGCTTCTGAAATTACAATAAAGCATTCGCGATATAATGCCATCGGAAAGCAGAACAATAAATTACATCAACGATCGCCGCCATCCCAAAATGCAACCCCGTGGCACAGAATCTAAAAAATATAATTCGAGTGTAAACTAAATAATGTTGCTTGCAAAAGGTTAATAAAGATTTAAAATTATCAACAAAATTATGATTTTTGAATGTTTTTTATTTATTTTCAGAAAATTCAAATTAAAAACGCAAATGTAAATACACTCAACCCTCTTTTTACGGCAGTTTTTTATACGTCACTTCGTTTTACGGCCTCCTTTTTACGGCACGTGACGTAAAAAGAATTTGAAACATTATTGACATCCAAAAGTAAGCCTATAAGAAGGCCCTCTTTTCAACCCAAAGAACAAAGTAGATGCTTTGTATATTATCATTTGCCTTCAACAATTGTTCCATTCCAGGTCATCCAAGAATTTCCTGGAGTCTACACGCGTAACCAAAGACCTAAGGTCTACAAGCGTAACGAAAGAGCTGTTATCTCTTTTTAAAAATGGTTCATGCCCTATTTGATATTTTAAACCAAATTCCGTTCTAGGTCATCCAAGAATTCCTTGGATTATTTGTTCTTGAGGTCTACCCGCGTAACCTAAGGGCTGTTATCTCTTTTCAAAAATGGTTCATGACCTATATGATCTACTAAACCAATCTCAATATTCCTTAAACAGCCGTTTCTCTCCAGGTCATCCTAGAATTCCCTAGACTCCTCAGTCGTTGTTTCATCCCAAATATGTCCTCCGAGTATTTGTCTTTCACTTGCTTCTCAAATGTTATATGAGTTTTTCTACGATCTCCAAATTGTCCTAGAGTTTGAATCAAATGGTCTATCAAATCAACCAAGTCTTTCCTGATGTCCCCAGCCGCGGTAACAACCCAATTATGTCCTCCGAGCTTTTTCTTTCACTTCCGTCTCAAATCCAGACATATGAGATGTAGTAAGATCTCCAAATCGTCCTGGAGTTTGAATCAAATGGTCTGCCTCCATGATGTCCCCAGCCACGGTAACAACTCAATTATGTCCTCCAAGTATATGTCTTTCACTTGCGTCTCAAATTCAGGCATATGAGATGTTGTAAGGTCTCCAAATTGATCTGGAGTTTGAATCAAATGGTCTACGCAATCAACAATGGCTTCCATGATGTCCCCAGCCGTGGTAACAACTCAATTGTGTCCTCTAAGTATTTGTCTTTCGCTTGCGTCTCAAATATAGGCATATGAGATGTTGAAAGACCTCCAAATTGTCCTGGAGTTTAAATCAAAAGGTCTACCGAATCAATCAAGGCTTCTATGATGTAAACGACCGCGGTATCAATACAATTATGTTCTCCGAGAATCTGTCTTTCACTTGCGTATCTAATCTGGGCATATGATATGTTGTTAAATCTCCAAATCGTCCTGGAGTTTGAATCAAATGGTCTGTCGAATCAATCAAGTCTTTCATGATGTCCCCAGCCGCGGTATCAACCCAATTATGCCCTCCGAGTATTTTTCTCTCACTTGCATCTCAAATCCAGACTTATACGATTTTGTAAGCTCTCCAAATTGTCTAGGAGTTTGAATCAAATTGTCTACCGAATCAACAATGGCTTCCATGATTTTCCCAGCCGCGGCATCAACCAAATTATTTACTCCAAGTATTTTTTATTCACTTGCGTCTCAAAACCACACATATAAGATGTAGTAAGATCTCCAAATCGTCCTGGAGTTTGAATCAAATTGTCTGTCGAATCAATCAAAGTTTCCATGATGTCCCCAGCCGTGGTAACAACTCAATTGTGTCCTCTAAGTATTTGTCTTTCGCTTGCGTCTCAAATATAGGCATATGAGATGTTGAAAGATCTCCAAATTGTCTTGGAGTTTGAATCAAAAGGTCAATCGAATCAACCAAGGCTTCTATGATGTAAACGGCCACGGTAACAACCCAATTATGTTCTCCGAGAATCTGTCTTTCACTTGCGTCTCTAATCTGGGCATATGATATGATTTTGTAAGATCTCCAAATTGTCTAGGAGTTTGAATCAAATGGTCTACCGAATCAACAATGGCTTCCATGATTTCCCCAGCTGCGGTATCAACCAAATTATTTCCTCCGAGTATTTTTGATTCACTTGCGTCTCAAAACCACACATATGAGATGTAGTAAGATCTCCAAATCGTCCTGGAGTTTGAATCAAATGGTCTGCCGAATCAATCAAGGCTTTCATGATGTCCCCAGCCGCGATATCAACCCAATTATGTCCTTCTAGTATTTTTCTCTCACCTGCGTCTCAAATCCAGACATCTGAGATTTTGTAAGATCTCCAAATTGTCTAGGAGTTTGAATCAAATGGTCTACCGAATCAATCAAGCCCTCGATGATGTCCCCAGCCGCGGTATCAATCCAATTATGTCTTCCGAGTATCTGTCTTTCAATTGCATCTCTAATCTGGGCATATTATATGTTGTAAGATCTTCAGATCGTCCTGAACTTTCACTTGCGTATCTAATCCGGGCATATGATATGTTGTTAAATCTCCAAATCGTCCTGGAGTTTGAATCAAATGGTATGCCGAATCAATCAAGGCTTTCATAATGTCTCCAGCCATGGTAACAACCAACCTATGTACTCCGAGTATTTGTCTTTCGCTTGCGCCTCAAATGGAGGCATATGAGATGTTCCAAGATCTCCAAATTGTCCTAGAGTTTGAATCAAATGCTCTACTGAATCAACAAAGGCTGCCTCCATGATGTCTCCAGCCGTGGTATCAGCTCATTTATGTTTTCAGAGTATTGGTCTTTCACTTGCGTTTCAAATTCAGGCATATGAGTTGTTTTAGGATCTCCAAATTGTCCTGAAGCTTGAATCAAATGGTCTACCGAATCAACCGAGGCTTCTATAATGTCAACGGCCGCGGAATCAACCCAATTATGTTCTCCGAGTATCTCTCTTTTACTTGCGTCTCTAATCTGGGCATATGATTTGTTGTAAGATCTTCAAATTGTCCTGGAGTTTAAATCAAATGGTCTGCCGAATCAACCAAGGCCTTCATGATGTCCCAGCCGCGGTAACAACCCGAGCAGCACAAGTCAGACAAAAATGGTTGTAGCAATTGGATTGTGACTTAATCCGGACACATATGATTTGGGCCATGCCCTTTTTGATCCATAGAACCAAAGTGAACACGGCTTCAACTATTGTTTCAGATCATCCATGAATATCATCCATCCCTGAAATATAAGCCTTACGGTCAACACGCGTAACCAAAAGGTTGTTATCTCTTTAAAAAAAACTTGCTTATAACCGTTTTGATTCATAGTACTAAATTGTATTTTAAATTGATTTGGTAGACCATTTGATTCAAACTCCAGGACAATTTGGAGATCTTACAACACCTCATATGTCTTGTTTTGAGACGCAAGTGAAAGACTATTACTTAGAAGACAAAATTGGGTTGACATCGTGGCTGGGGATCTGGAGATTGGGTTGACATCGTGAAAGCCTTGTTTGAATCGGTAGACCGTTTGACTCAAACTCCAGGACACTTTAGAGATCTTAAAACATCTCATTTGCCTGGATTTAAGACGTAAGTGAAAGACAAATAATCGAAGGACATAATTGGGTTGATACCGCGGCTGGAGGCACCATGTAAGCCTTGGTTGATTCATCAGACCATTTGATTCAAACTCCAGGACAATTTGGTGATCTTACAACACCTCATATACCTTGTTTTGAGACCCGAGTAAAAGACAGTACATACAACAACAAGTACATAATTGAGTTGATACCACGGCTTGGGACATCATGAAGGCTTTGGTTAATTCGATAGACCATTCGATTTAAACTTCAGGACAATTTGGAGATCTTACAACATCAAGACTAATTCTCAGAGGTCAAGATTAGGTTGACACCGTGACTGGGGACATCGTGGAACCTTGGTGGATTCGGTAGACCATTTGATTCGAACTACAGGACAATTTGGAATTCGTAAAACATCTCATATACCTGGACTTGAGACGCAAGTGAAAGACAAATACTCGCAGGGCTTGATTGGAGTAACACCGCGGCTGAGGACATCATACTGAAGACATCTACTGAGGCCTGAGTAGATTCGGTAAACCATTTGATTCAAACTTCATTAAAGATCCTTCAACATCTCATATGTCTTGTTTTAAGACGCAAGTGAAAGACAAATCCTCGGAGGACATAATTGAATTGAAACCACGGCTTAGGACATCATGAAGGCTTTGGTTGATTCGATAGACCATTTGATTTTGAATTTTGAATCCTTAAATCATCTCATATATCTGTACTTGAGACGTAAGTGTAAGACAAATACTCGAAGGGCATGATTGGGATGATACCGCGGCTGAGGGCATCATGCAAGCCTCAGTAGATTCGGTAGACCATTTGATTCAAACTCCAGGACAATTTGGAGATCTTACAACACCTCATATGTCTTGTTTTGAGACGCAAATGAAAGAAAAATCCTCGGAGAACATAATTGAGTTGATTCCACGGCTTGGGACATCATGAAGGCTTTGGTTGATTCGGTAGACCATTTGATTCAAACTCCTGGACAATTTGGAGATCTTATGACATCTCATATGCCTGGATTTTGAGAGGTCTTACAATACCTCATGTAAGACACAAGTGAATATATTTTAAAGTATCTAACGATCAATGAATTAAGTGAAATACGTCACATTCGGTTTACGATCCCCCCCGCCCCCAACAAGTGACGTAAAAAGAGGGTTGAGTGTATGAGAATGAACAAAAATTTTAAAAGTATTACTAGTTGATTCTAATGTAAAATGCACCTTTTGTTTTGAGAGGAAAATGTTATTTTGAAAAAGTTCTTCTGGTCAAAATTCTTGCCATGATGACATTTTTGCATTGGTAGATTTAACAATTCAATACTTTCTACTGAAAACCACTAACTAATTTTCTTAATTTTACCAATGTTTTATTAATTTTACCAACGATTTTTTTTTACGACGACAACGATTTAGAGAAGATCGGGTAACCAACCCCGGTGGGAACTATGGTCGTATGCTGACAGGAAAGCGAGTGTCAGCGAGGGACTCTAAGTGAAACTGTGCACCATGATCTACCGGGAATAAGGAGGAATGGTTCTCCGGAAATTTAGGAGGTTTGGTGTCAGGCCCTGCAAGCCAGCCAAAAAAAACATACGCAACGAACAATCAACAAGGGAGTACGGACCGGAACCATCGGCAAAGGCCACTGCGACGAAAAGGAACTAGCGATTGGAAACTCGGTTCGTGGAACTGTAAATCTCTCAACTTCATCGGGAGCACACGCATACTCGCCGATGTACTCAAAGACCGTGGATTCGGCATCGTGGCGTTGCAGGAGGTTTGTTGGAAGGTGCGTTGGATCAATGGTGCGAACGTTTAGAGGTAATCATACTACCTACCAGAGCTGCGGCAACACACACGAGCTGGGAGCAGCTTTCATAGTGATGGGCGATATGCAAAGGCGCGTGATCGGGTAATGGTCGATCAAAGAGAGAATGTGCTGGTTGAGGATCAAAGGCCGGTTCTTCAACTTCAGCATAATCAACGTACATAGCCCACACTCCGGAAGCACTAATGATGATAAGGACGCATTCTACGCGCAGCTGGAACGTGAGTACGACAGCTGCCCAAACCACGACGTCAAAATCATCACAAGAGATTTGAACGCTCAGGTTTGCAAGATGAGGAGTTTAGACCGACTATTTGAAAGTCCAGCGCTCATCGGCTGATGAAAGAAAACGATCTACGACTAATAGATTTTAACACCTCCAAGAATATGGCCATTCGCAGCACCTACTTTTAGCACTGCCTTCTGTAACTGTACAGCTGGAGATCACAACTGCAAACAGAATCTCAAATCGAAATTAACCACGATCTGATTGATGGACGGCACTTCTCCGACATTATCGACGTCAGGACATATCGTGGCGCTAACATCGACTCTGACCACTATCTGCGCCCAAAACTATCCGTCATCAACAATGTTCGGTACCGACTACCGCCGCGGTACGATCTAGAGCAACTGAAGCAACCTGATGTGCATACACGCAGCATCTCGAGGCAGCGTTACCGGAAGAGGGTGACCTCGATAGGGCCCCTCTTGAGGACTGCTGGAATGCAGTTAAAGCAGCCATTACGACGCAGCGGAGAACAACGTCGGGTATGTGGGACGAAGTCGACGGAACGATTGGTTCGACGAAGAGTGCAGACAGATTCTGGAGGAGAAGGACGCAGCGCGGGCGGTCACACTGCAGCAAGGTACCCGGCAGAACGTGCATACCCGGCAGACCTGCCTTTTTCAGGAGAAGAAATGCCGCCTGGAAGAAGAGGAGTGCGATGAGATGGAACAGCTGTGCCGTTCTCAAGATACACGCAAGTTCTATCAGAAGCTCAACGCATCCCGCAAAGGCTTCGTGCCGCGAGTCGAAATGTGCAGGGATAAAGATGGGAGCATCTTGACGGACGAACGTGTGGTGATCGAAAGGTGGAAGCAGCACTACGAGGAACATTTGAATGGCGCTGAGCATACAGGCAGTGAAAGTCAAGGCAGCGAAGGAGATGACTACGTCAGTTCAGCGGCCAACCAGCCCCCACCTTGAGGGAAGTTAAGGATGCCATCCAACAGCTAAAGACCAATAAAGCAGCTGGTAAGGATGGTATCGGAGCTGAGCTCACCAAGATGGGCCCGGAAAAGCTAGTCACCTGCCTGCACAAACTTATAGTCAGAATCTGGGAAACTGAACAGCTACCGGAGGAGTGGAAGGAAGGGGTTATATGCCCCATCTACAACACAGGCGACAAGCTGGAGTGTAAGAAGACGGTGTGTGGCGGCGAAGAATGAACTACGAGCTCGCCCAGCTCTACGGCAAACCCAGTATCCAGAAGGTAGCTAAAGCCGGAAGGATACGATGGGCAGGGCATGTTGCAAGAATGCCGGACAGTGACCCTGCCAAAATGGTGTTCGCTTCCGATCTGGCAGGTACGAGACGGCGTGGAGCGCAGCGAGCGAGATAGGTAGACCAGGTGCAAAACGACTTGGCGAGCGTGGGGCGTATTCTAAGATGGACAGATGTGGCCTCGAAACGTGTATTGTGGCGTCCAATTGTCGATTCAGTGTTATCTGTTTAGATGTAGACTAAATAAATGAAATGAATGAATGAATGCATTCCTTTTAATTCGCAAACGAGTTTTCTCGCACGGGAGGGCTCGATGATTGAGATTTGCGAATGATTTTACCAATACTGCTTACCCGTAAGAATTTGGTTTATTCCGCTAAGTTTTACAAACTACCAGGCGTTCACCGTTCATCTCCTGTGCACCACAACACCAAGATGAATACACCACTAGGTGTTCCAATCTGCCAAATTCACGATTCAGCCATCTTGGATTTTAGTATGGGAGAGCCAGCCGGTTTGTTTATGTTTTGCACCGAAAATGAATTTTTCACCCCCGCCTTCTTCTCGTCCATAAATTGAGCACATTGAAACACCTAGCTGTGTATTCATCTTGCACAACACTGCGTTTTACAGCGACCCAACGATAGAATCGCAGCGACTAGTTGAAAGTCAAAAAACGTATCTAGGGTAACGGTACCAATAGTGGAGGTATTAGTAGATCCACATAAGAAAATATTTTTTGGAAATTGATAATGATGGAAAATTTACAGCTTTAATATCTTAGTCAATAGATAAACTAATAAATTTGCTAACAACAATGAGATAGATGTCATTTAACATCGACAATTACCGAATATTGCTTGCACCACTATGGGTACACTGTTCCTTTAGTGGCGGTAAAAATTAATTTTGGTTCCTATAGTGGTGCTATCCATTGGTTTCTTATGAGACTCGCCACTATTGGTACAGTTGCACCACTATAGGTGCAAGGGAGTCAATTTTGTTAAGGAAAATCATTGGTTTCAATTGTTTTTCATGTGAAATCTTAAGATAAGTTGCATTTAACAGGATATTTAAGGCACGACGGGTCAACTAAAACCATCGTAAAGTGTATAAATATGATAAATCTCAATAAAAACCCCACTACCTCCACTATCAGGTTGATTTTGTTATTTTGCACGTTTTTTTTTGCATT
>NW_026943362.1:0-35545 GCF_024139115.2 Armigeres subalbatus | reverse complement strand
TTTCGTATCAAGATAAAAAACATTATTTTTTATTTTTAAATTATCATTTATTTGGAAGGCTCATTTGCCTTTAAGCGTTACGGAGCCGAAATCGTATGTTTAAGTACAGATTTCATGATTCTTATACACTAATGGTAGTTTTGGGGAGACCGAAAGACTCGCGATTTGGTCAGGGATTGAGAATACAATTATACAATAAAGGAAAGGAAGAGAATTTAGGGTGCTTAATTAAGTGCAATGCCGATATTTACACAGTTGAAATCCTTAGCAATATTTCCGTCTGTAACGAGGTAAAAACTTTTTGGGGAGACAACGATGATAACAACTGTTAATGCCGGTTCAAAAAAATAAAAAAAAAACATCGAAAAAAAAAATTTTTTTTTTCGCCCCCTCAATATTTTGTGAAATTTGAAGGGAGGGAGGGGGGGTGATGACATAAGATAAATTTAATGTTTGTATCGGGCACCCGAGAACAAAACTTCATAATCGTTTTTTTTTGTATGGTGAGTCAACATGCAGTCCCTTCGAAGTGTTGAATGGTGCTGTGGTAGCGTGAAGCACTATCAATCACAAGATCCATAAATCGAATCCAGTTTTATATTTTTATTAATTTTTTATCGCTGTAGTAGTTTGTATTTTGCAATTTTACTGCAATCCAAGGATGTTTCCATGAGCTCCTTATACGCTTTTTAGAGTGCAAGAGAGTTATATTTGATGGCACGCACATACGCAAAGATAATTTCTTTCTGGATAGTTACAGAACAGTGAAATTGTCATTAGTGAAACAAAAGTTGTGTACTGCTTGGGACGCTACCACAAGAAGTTTGTATCAGTGGTGACGAAATCGAAGTGGTTGAAGAATGGTTGAAGAATTCATTGGGCAAACCACTGGTGACTTCCGATCTTGATACCAGCAGAGAAATTCGGAGACGCATCATGGCAGGAAATCATTTTTGACATAAGCGTTCGGTCGAATAGAGTACGCCGCCGTACCTAACTGACTATCTACAAAACTCATTATTAGACCGGTAGTCCACTACGGAAACAACATTAACTTTACCCTGCAAATAGTTGGAAGACTCTAATTTCCACCGTTTGAGGCTAAACTGTATGCAGTGGAAGCAACTTTCCAGCAATTAGTTGAAAAAAAACTGGGTGCCCTTCCTTGGCTGAGCTGATAGCTGGAAAAAATGAGTTAGGGGTTTTAATGTGTACTAACTCTTCATGAGCTATTAACAATGGTAGTGAGAGGAACACCCGGAAATTCTTATTACTTAACACATTATTTAGCTAGAAAATGGTTTTGTAGATAGAAATGAAATCCAGGATTGTAACTTTACTGGTGATATTCTAGAAGCAAGGGCAAGGATGTGGCTAGAGCTCCAGACTGTGGGCACGGGTAGATGTACAATAGATGTATATATGTAACTGGTCTGTTAGCACGTCCAGACAGGAAACTCAATTGGTATGTGAGTTAGGACATGACAAATTCTGCTTTAATCAGAGCAATTCAAAGTATCAAGCTCCCAGTTAGTTTCCGGCGTAACCCACTTCTATCTACCACAAGCTTTTCATACACAACCGAAAAAAAGGATTTGAGCTAATTTTGTCCGTAGTTTGAATCATCGTTAAACGAATAAATTTCATCAATAATGAGCGTTTGTGGTTTTAAGGGAAAGTTATCATGTAATCCAATTTTCTACTCTTTTACTATTATACGATGGTGGTGTCCATTAAGGTGTTCAATTATTCTCAACGATAAATCGATCCAACTGCATCATAGGAAATTTTACCAGCAAACTTTCATTGGTAGATCGCAAAGTTATCCGACACTCGTGAAAAATGTTATTTACATGTAAACTAATTTAACAATATGAACGCAAGGAAGCTCATTGCACTTTTTGTTCCAACATCACTGCCGTCTACTGCTTGCTGTTGTTTTTGAGGCACCACTTTGCAAAATGGAGGATTCAAACTAGTATGAATTAAAAGCGAATTACTAGAGATACGTTTATTGGCCTTGCTGTTCAGGTCTTCACGTCGCTTCTAGGTAGAAGAAATTCAACCAGAATTTCAATGAAGGTCTGATTAACAAAAAGAGGTATCCATCAATCGAAGCAACTATAGATGCGAGGTATAAGTTAGGACCTCTCATTCTCGACGTCAATATAGTTCGAAACTGGTTTGAGCAGGAGTTTTTTTTCGATACCGAACATTCTTTAGGAAATTCTTTATATTTCCGTCTAACTTTCGAGAAGCTTTCTGGTATTTCTAAAAGACTGAGATATGATTCTTGTGATACTAACTTCAAAAGAAGATAATTTAATGAAGTTGCTTTGCTTCTTTGATATTTGATTGATTGATATACCAATAAATTTAAATCGAAGATTGAATTATAACTAATTTTCTATTTTGGAGAATTGTATGCCTTTGACTTTCCTTTAAACTATTCACGAAGACGTGTATTTTTTTAAATTATGAAGTGATGATTTATTGATTTAGTTTCCATATAAACAGTAATGATGTTGGTAGTTAATAGTTATATTTTAAAATAATGAACTACTGTGAAAATAGTTCTTAATATATCCTATTTATGGTTGTGCACGAAAATATTTGAGTTTATATGTATAGGAATGTGGAATAAAATAGATTAATAAATATGCTGAACCAAAATTAAAAAAAATCACTTGTTTATTGTATAATTGAGACAAAAGGGCCATTTCAAAACAACCTTTCAAATAGAATTATTTTAAGTGCTTTCAAATTATTTGCACTGTAGGAAAATATATTATCCTATTTCTAAAAAGATCGTTATAATTTTAATTTGCAGAATTATATAATTGATTTCTTTGCTAAATTTGTTTAATTAGATATCCATGATGTGACTTTGATTTGAAAAGGGATGTGATGTAAATTTTGATGTAGAAAATCATCTCTCATACAATTTAGTATTTTCCAATAATCACAACATTAAAAAATTTCCAGCTCGACAAAAATAAATCCTACAGAATCTCATAAGCTATTTCACTATTTAGAAAATACACATCTTTGCAAAAGTGTCCTATAACCCAGTAGTCTTCAAATTTGAATTATCGGCACATAATCAAGTACCAACACCCAACAGAACAAGTTCATTGAATTGTTACCTTCTGAAATCAGAATCACAGTTTCATAGTTTTGAAAATTTAACGACTTGTAAAATTGCAGCTAATTCCATCAAACGAATTAACATTTGATATTCAATTCAATTTGACTGAGTTTTGCAAGCAGGTACAGTTTGAATTTAATTCTCTTTGAAGGAACAATAAGATCATATTGGAAAAGACATATTGGCCACCTACCCGAGCTTTGAGATGGTCAACAGATAGACCGCCAGGTACTTTGCGAAGAGGTTCCCTAAGTTGACAGTTCTACGTGAAAAACTGGCCATGTAGTCCTCGTTCAATGTGTTGGTCCTGCAAAAAGGTGGCACCAATTGTCTGTGAAGCCAGAAACAACTCTATAAACGGTGTCACTTCATGCTGCTGCCGGTGTCACTTTCACGCCTCCTATTTTTGTAGTGCCACAGGAGCATCAACTCCCCAACACTCGTGCCTGTTAACCAAGGAGGGACAGCTAACAACAGTGTCTGATCACCATGATAGGGGCGCCTGATTATCGTACGAGTGCCAGCGAGGGATTCTAAGCCAAACTGTGTACCTTAGACCACCGGAAATTAAGGGTGAATGGTTCTCCGGAACGGCGAACCCAGTATCCAGAAGGTAGCTAAAGCCGGTACGATGGGCGGGGCATATTTGCGGAAATGCCAGACAGCAACCCTGCAAAGATGGCGTTCGCTTTCGATCTGGCAGGGACGAGACGACGTGGAGCGCAGCGAGTGAGATGGAGCAGACCAGATTGCAAAACGACTTGGCAGGCGATGGGGCGTATTCGAGGATGGAGAGATGAAACTAGAACCGTGTATTGTGGCGTCAAATTGTTGATTCAGTTTTATCTGTTTAGATGTAGACTAAATAAATGAAAAAAATGAATGGTTCTCCGGAAATTGGTATAGGGGACTGATGTCAGGCCATGCAAGCCAGCTTAAGAAAATATGCCAAGCAACGAATAATCAACAAGAGAATATGGTCCGGAATAATCGTCGAAAATCAACTTTCATAGTGATGGTTCTTCCGCAGCTGTCAAAGTTCTACCGCTAGCCTGAAAATCTTCAATACACTGAAACAAAAATCTGATATTTCTCGTTGTCATCGTAGAAAGCCATGGCAAGCAACGAAGAGAAAGTATGAAGTGACGGCTACGGTAACTTAAAAGGCTCATCAAGGAAAGTTTTCTGGAACAGCAGCAATAATAAGGTTGTTCACCGCGAAAACAAACATGTGTTCAACAACTGGCCGTCACGACTTCAAAATCGTCATGGGAGATTTAAACAGGTAAGATTGACCAGGAAGAGGAAATTTACCAATTATTGGAAAGCTCAAAGCTTACCGGCTGAAGAAAAAACGGCCTACGACTGATTGGTTTTGTCTCCATTCGTAACCCCTACTTCTTGCACAACTTTCCGTATCGGCATCGACTCTGACCACTGTCTAGTGATGGTAAACCTGCGCCCAAAACTATTCGTCATCCACAATGCTCGGTTCCGACGGCCATCTTGGTACGATCTGAACTATCAAAGCAACCCGATGTCACCACTGCATACGCGCAGCGTCTCGAAGCAGCGTTGCCAGTAGAGAGTGATCACTTGTTGCAGCAAGGGACCCCGGCAGAATGAAACAACTATGAACGGTAACAGTAAATGCGTCATCTTTCCAGAAGAAGAAAAGGCCGACTGGGGAGAAGCGGAGTGCCAGGAGACAGAACAGTTGTGCCGCGCTCAAAGAAACACGTAAGTTCTATCAGAAACTCAACACATCCCACCGAGGCTTCGTACCGCGATAACCGAAATATGCAGGGATAAAGATAAGAACAACTTGACGGATGATCGTGTGGTGATCGAAAAGTGGAAGCTACTTTACACGGAACACTTAAAGGCGCCAGCCGCACTGGCGGTGAGGGTCAAGGAGTGGAAGAGATGATTACGTCGAGGCAACCCGGACGATAGAAGGTAATCAGCTCCCTGGAGGGAGGTTAAGGATACCATCCGACAGCTAAAGAACTAACAAGGCGGCTTTGTTGGAGCTTAACGCATCCAGTGGCCGCGCATACACCGGACCCAAGTCAGGAATCAGCCTTAACAGAACAGCTTCCTGAGGAGTGGAAAGAAGAGGTCATATGCCCCATCTAGTTACTAAAAGGCGTGAAGCTGGTGTGAGAAATGTCCGGCCCGATTACGATTCTAAATGCCTCCTATATAAAAGATATCAGGTTCACTATCTGTTTATCGATTTCTGTTGCCAGTTGCCCTGGAAGGTGTCATGCGGAGAACCTGATGTAATGTACATGGTTTGCCAACAACAGATACAGTCAATTTGTTTGATTCATGATGATATCTTCACAGCCCCCTGAAGCTTGAAACAACAAAATTAGTGGTAGATGCATCCCGAAGACAAAGTGCTTGCTGGTGGGCAGTGCCGGATTTATGTATTGTCAGCATAAGCCGTAGCGTGTGGTTGGCCCCTTGAGGTATTCCTTGGTACTTTAGGGGGCGCCAAAATGAAGAATTTCGCGATTGGTCAAATCCTTTAATTTAGAAAAACTTAAGTATGCCCCCAAAGGCCTGGCCTGGTAATTAAAGATTTCGTAATTAACCGTTTGATTAGTATCCAGAGAGCCGTTTCTGTTAATAAATGTACTACAGGGATTCATAACGCTTGACTTATGGAACATTCCCCAATTTAGAGGGTTTGTCAAGAGTACTTGAAGCAGCTCTGTTTCTGACATTTCCAGCATCAAAATCATCGATTAATTTAATTCAGAGGTATCAATCACCGAGTCGTCGAAAATCTGCTTTTGGAAATATGTTTTAAATATCATGATATTTTGGTCGGAAGTAGAGCGCTTGGTGCCGATCGAAATGTGAAAATTTATTAATGATATCAATATTCTTGTTGAAATACACCTCGATTCATACTTTCGTACAAGTTCTTGAAAATAATTAAAAATCATTTAAAAAAATCAATTCGGAGACCATTAGTTTGTTTACAAAATAGGAATTGTCAATGGGAAAACCAATTTCAACCGAACAATGGGAAACACAATTATTTAATATTGTTGGCTATTGTTGAACGTAGTGAGTAGGATTAGGTGCCAGATATCGAGATTTGTACTTATCGCCTTCACTGTCTTATTCATCATTTTATTTGACAGATAGGGAAATAAGAACAACTAAATCATTGCATTACGTAGATTTATAATTGTTCGAAAAAAGGAGTATTATATGGCTGCAGACAAACTCAATAGTACAAAACATAATGGCAGCCGCCCTACAAGACTTCTTCTTTGGACCGAAAACAAATCTTGTTTCCAATCTTTTAAAGATTTGAAAGACAGTTTATGCTGAAATAACAATAAACAGTCCGATCCTTCAATAGTTTAAATAAAGAACAAAATAGTAAGAATTGAAATGCAAAATGACAAGGAGCAAATAACAGGTTTCTAGGGAGGGAGACCTAGAGGAGACTTTTCAATACGCTAATGGCAGAAACACAAGAGTAGACTGCATTATAAACCTTAACACAAGAAGAAGTAATAGAGGAGTTTGTCAGGATTTGAGATAAATTTAATCATTTATGAACCAAACTATTTGAGGTCTTGAAAAGCGTCATTTGATCCAATGTATTTCTGATTCCATTAAAGCAAAAAATTATAAAGAGCTCAATATTAAATTTGAAAGATGAAGTGAAGATTTTGAATGTTCAATGAGGCATTGATAAATTTTGAGTTTGATTTTTCCCTCTTGGTTTCTATGTAAGGAAGGGGGCAATATGTCCTAATAATAAACACTGCTCTATTGTCTTATTTGTAACGCTATTCATGGTATTTTTACATTATGCATCAGTTGAACAAGATAGCTGGTTGATGCCATTCAAAAATTGTCAAAATCTCCATCCATATTGATAATATTCACATTTCAAAAAGCGGTGATATTCTGTTGCGGAAAACTCATGAGGCAAAACGCCTTTTTAGCTATGGCAGCTCTAAAGGGGAACAAAGTACCACGCGTCTGCGAAATAGCGACCTAGTATGGATAGCCGTGGAGACATAGAGTACTTTGTAGGTTATTGCCACTGGGGCGTTTTGTCATAAAATGTTAGATGTTTCTTCAAAATGTGGAAATTTTCGGTTTTCGACCTTCTTATGCACTATTTTGAAACTTTTCTTCGCCTATCCTACATCATTTTTAGATCTAGTTTTGTTACGGGCATCCTTATGACGGTAAATATGAAACCACAAAGGCGTTTTTTGCATCGGGGGGGCGTTTTGGGGCCTCTTCCCTGCTCGTTAAGCTTTAAGCAAGGATGAGTATTTAGAATGACATCACTTATCTAACAGCATACTGAGCACAAAAGTCTGCATCGGTGGTTTCAATAATATTAACGACTGACCTACCCTCAAATTGAATTAAGGTCGTCCAAGCAGATTCCACCAGTGGTAACAAACTACTACCAGATCCGATTGCATTTCTGGCCATTTCTTCAACCACTTCAGGATTTTTCTTGATATGACTTGATCCGGTCCGTTACTCCGACCATCTACCACTACAGAGTTTAATTTTATTGAAAGTCCTGTAGTTCCTTGGCTTTTCCTCGATCAGAAAGCCACTCTATAGTTGGATTTTTCATAATCAATATGGGTTTCTGGTTTAAATCATCCAATCCTCTCCAAGTAGGAGTTTTTTATTCGTCTAGGGACAGCTCCAAGCACCAAACAAGCACCACATTTTATTAAATCAATAGGTGCATGAATTCAAAACAAGGAAGTTCAGATTTTTTTGTCCGAAAATCTGCGCGCTACCGATTTAAAGTTATTTTTTTATTTGCGTAGGTTGTATGGAATCCAAAAAAAATCTTACTTACTACCTCTAAAATGCGAATATATAAAGGTTCTATAGGAGTTTAAAGAATTCATGAAGAAATTTTTACACCACGCGATTAATTGATTTTTAATCATCCTGATTTTAACGCGATCAATGTTTAGAACATCTGCAAGATATTAAGGGCGCCCAATAAAAAGTTTTGCCGAAGGCACCCGGAGGACACACGCTACTGACTCTGTGTATTGTTGATTTCAAAACTTTTTCTAAAGGGAAGTGGCGGAAACATGTGAAAATTTTTTATGGCATTTTTGTTTTCATTTTCCAGTTTTTTGTACAAAAGTTTATAACACTGATGATCTGATATTTCATGCAGATGTAAACTGACTTTTTAAAAGCTTTGTTTTGTGTTACATATAGATGGTGGAGGACTAGAGATTTCGGTTCAGGTCGAATTGTACAGGTTTATGAGATGATAAAATGTCAGGTTTGGGTCGGGTACGAGTATAATAAATAAAGTATTGAATATTTTTATTCCTTCTGGTGTGAATTTGAAACGTTCGTTGTTTAAGCCTACTACCCTTTTGAGTGTAAAGAAATATAAAATATCTAGTTTTCCGCTAAAAAATAGTTCGGGTCCAGCTCGGGTTTGAGACTGCAAAAATTGTCGGGTACAAGGTCAGGTTCGGAGTATGATGTAAGATTTTTTCATTAAAGGGTTCAGGTCTGGTCCGGGTTTGAGAAAGGATTTTCTATATCGGAGTTCGGAGTTTTACAAAATGTGAAACCCAAACGACCATCTCTAGGAGGACCTCTTAAGCAAGTGTTGTTTTTTGAGAATTGTCGGTATTTAGATGTGTCACTCTATATAAATTTAATACTCAGAATAATTTTAAAGGAAAAAAATGAAAATGTACAAAGATGATCATAGATTGGGATTTAGGATATCTCGTTCGATGTTTTTATCTTTTTCTTTAGGGTTAAAGGTGGTCTACAAATACTTTGCCTGCGGAAAGTATTGCAACTAGAGTAGATATCTGAGTTGATTATCCAGTAGATTAATGTCAATAGACTTATGCAGCTGAAAACCCGGCCAATTGAATTCCATGCTTATCGATTGATGATAATTCTATTTTCATCTAATCATCACTATTATGTAACTTTGTTTTCTGTTACCACGCAACAAATATTAATACAATGCTACCATGTTGACAGTTGTCTGGCATCATATGCCGTCTGCCACCAGTACCAGCTCAACCATTCCATAATTAACCTTCATTTTTTTCAACGTGACACTCAAATGAACACGTTTCTAATTTAGACCTTCATTCCTGCATTTCAGCTGTGCACTTTGCACGCAATAAAGCTCCGCCGCAAAATTGCTTCATGGCCCTTAATCCATCACTTTTCCTCTTGTCAACGTCAAGCCATACCCCATCGAGCTGTTGTGCGCCAAGTTCGCTGGTAAGGTACCGCGCTGGAAGGACATCACCAAAGCGCTTTCCACCACTACTGCTCAGTGATCGCTGGCTGGATTCTACCCCGTCTCCGGTATGATAAATTTCGTTCCTAATGAAACTTAATTACGGTGGCAGGTGCTCTCATCAAGGCGAGAAAACACTGTGTGGCAATGGCTTAATGAGGGATGCTGAAAGCAGCGCGGTTTTGCAATTTTGCTGTGGAGAAAAATAGCAAAAGAAGTAGCATATGTTACTAGATATCGTCTCCAATAGGTTGAGATTTTTATCGCACATGTGACGAGCTTTACTTGAGAGTTGGCGTTTGATGAGTAGTTTGCCCAGTTGGCATGTTCGACGCTTTGGACTTAAGCCGAGTTTGAGCTGAAGCGCTTAACTCAATTATGCGTTCTACGTTTCAACGTACCTACGTTTTTCTCTACCTGTCATCTATATTTTAGTGGTGAAGTTATTTTTCACCAGCTTCCGGCACTGGGTGGCATTCCATAGCCCACAGAGAAATGGGATTTGATGTAACCGCAAAGGGTTATGAAAGCTTTGGTTTGAGGACGTAATGTTCTACGTTCTTCCGGCTGCTTTCGGAATGGATTCTACACCTACGTCGAGCTCAGAACCGAGGCAAAAGAGAACTGTCAAATCAAATCGAATGGCTTTATACGGCGAGCAACTATTCACTTAGAATGTTCAGGGATTGGACGCTGGGTGGTGTTTCGCTCTTGTTATGGTCAGTTCGTGTGCCATGTCACATATCGCATGTACTATTTTCTATTTTATGAAGCACATCTAATGGCTAACACGTAACATTGTGAATTGAATTATACGAATGTTCCAACACGCGCTTATTTTTTAAATGTTTCATTGTTCGATTTCGTAATGTTTCTATGTTTTGATAAATTTCGCAAGCAAAATACATTGATGTAGGAATTATCCGACTAGTCACATTCTTATACTTTGGTCAACTATCTGTTTCAACTGTCTAAGACGAGTTTAGTACTTCCATTTAATTACACTACGTTAATGCGACCAGATATATTTTGTGCCAGCGCGGGACAATTTTTTTAAATCCTTGTTTCTATTCAAAAATGTTTTTAGGTCAAAAATTTAAAAGAATTTGATAAACCCCTCTGGGACTCGCTTGGCCCTGGATCAATCACACAATCCCACCTCTGTTGTTAATGAATCTGTTCAACTTTTTTGGCAACGATTGCGAGTTCCTGATGGTTAAACTTATTTGTATTAGGTTGCATGATTCATTTTAACTAACATCCAAAGTGATCGTTATTTATTTCGTTTTTATGCAATTAGGCAGAGCGTTCAAATTTGGCTTCAAAATACTTTTATACATCTTACTCCAGTTTTTTATTCCCCGCAAACTGATAGACGATTTATCATAAGAATTTTTCCATAAGCTCAGAAACAAAAAAAAAGATCCGAGCTGCTTAAAATTCGTCCAGACCTTGCTCCAGATTTCAAGTAAAGTGAAGTTTTAAGCTAAAATAATAACAACCTGTATACGAACACGGTATGAGTTTGAAATTGTTGAGCTAGGGATCCCAAGAGATCCTTCATTCAGAGATCTTGAGCCAATCGAGGCATTGAGAAATTCTGTCAGGAGATCTGAGCCAAAGGAGCATTGTTATTTTTTTAATTATTTCTCTGTTGACTTCTACAATGGTGTTGATTTTCTGAGTTTTCGGCTATGCAGTCTGATTTATTAGAACATATTTTTTAAATTTTGTCCAGCGTTTTTTTGTCATCGGAAACTCGATGTCTTCTTCAGAAAGAAAAAAATTGAGTCGCTTTTTCGTTAGAAGTATATGATAGAGCGTTCCATTACAAAACTGAAACGTTTTTTCTGAAGGAAAACTTATCTAAGACCCGATGCTGGAAACATCTAGCAGTACGGAAACGTTGGACAGAATTTTATTTAAAATATTCGAAAACAAATCAGACTGTCTAACTTGAATAAATCTCGAAAATATCAATATTTCTGTAATTTTGGAAATGATTTCAGTTCTTCACTTTAAAAAGCATTTGTTATTATTTGCAGATTGAGTAAAATATTCCTCAATAGCACGTTGAAATCTTCCATTTCACTTATTATAGCTCTTTTGGTAAAGGTATCCAATTAAACGTATCTTTCCTTGTTCTCGTGTCCATGAGAATTTTGACTAGGATCACTAGAATACATCAAAGTAGGCATGTCAAAATTCCTCAAACTCGCTTCAGAGTTTAGGACGAAATAAAATTAGGAAACCAAAAAACACGTGTTTTAAGTGATTGGCTTGTACTTGCCGCTCGACGTTACTTTTACCAAAGTTACTCGTTAATTGTGTAAGGAGACGGAAAGATTCAAATGGCGTTGATGACAATATGAGAAACCCTTGGAGAAACCTCTTTTCTGCGTCCAAATTATATTTCTTACATGCGAGTATGGCCGTGGCGTTGGGTGAAAGACCACTCATCAAGCCTCCGGAGCGATGCTTTGTATGTGACGAAAATCGAAAATCAATAATCAACACAATAATTTTTCAAAATCTTATAAGTTCTTGAAGAAAGTTTACTAAATTACTGCTATTTATTAAGTATTTCTTTATTTCGCGGGACATTATCTTGAAATAAAGTAAAACGCAGGACATTTCATGAGGACTCTTATCAGCGTGAGGACAAATATGGCGAAAATGCAGGACTGTCCCGCGAGGAAACGCGAGACGTCCTGAAATCACCTGCTACACTACGTTTTGTTATCTGTCGAAATACGTATCTGGAAAGATAACAAAACGTAGTGAAATAGAATTAGATTACTAGTCTGACGTGGCTATACTTTCCAGTTGTCGCACTAATTAGCTTTTACTTGCCAAATGGCCAATCAAATCACCGCAAACCAAGTTCATATCGATAAAGCACATTCATAAGCGTATTCGGGAGATACCTTTGATCTCCTCCGAAACAAGCAAAGCATAGTTGAAAAAATTGACTTTGCTTAAATTTTTTCGTCTTTTGCACCAGTTGTCGCACTAGTGGTTCTAATTTGGCCAATCCCATGAAAAACAATGGGATTTGCCAAATAAGGAACCAAAAATTGAGAATAGTGCCACAACTGGTGGATGTGTTCCTATTATGGATTAATCAATTTTGAAGAATATAACAAATTTTCTTGTGGTTTTCACAGCTGTTCTAAGGTGCAGGAAGTAGAACCTTTTGCTTGATATGTGAAGTCCATCCACATCCCTTTTACTTATTGAAAAAAAAAAAAAATAGTCGTCTTAGACAGTGGAAGACATTCCGCTAAAAGAGCCTTAATATTTTTGACGTAGGACTTACGTCTTTCTTTACCTGCAAGTGTCATTTAGATTTTTGGACATGTCCAAAGAGCTTTACCTTGAAGAGGAAGATTTCGAACGTAGCTATTTGCCTTTATCTTTCGATGAATTTTGAAGATTTATATATCAATCGACTCGAGACTCTCAGGGGCTGTTACATAAACCACGTATTATGTGACTCTCTTGAGGGGAGGGAGGGTTTTGAAAGAAGTCTACGATAGTCTACAGAAGAGGGCGGGAGGGGTATACCAAAAGATCTACGTGGACTTTTTGATTTTATATATTTTTAAAGCGATTTATACATCAGCTTCGATGTGAAGTTTGTTTCATTTTTCTAGGATGTTTCGGTTTTTTTTGCAAGCCGATATAATCTCTTTGCATTTCCTCTTCTTGCATTTTGCATTTCTTAAAAAGTTAGTATTAGATTTCACTAAAGTACAAGAGTCTGAGCTACTGACTTCAAACTATCATGGATTTCACCAGGGAGAAATTGCTTCTGTTGTTGAGCAGGAAAATTCTCCAAAGGTATGCTTCATACAAACAATAGATTTTTTTCAAATTCTTCTACTTGGGATTTTGCTGCTGCAATTCCTACTGAAGAATTTCGTTTGATTTTCGGCAGGAACTTCTTTTACCAAAGCTAGTGCTTATGCTTCGTACTTCAACGGAGTTTTTTTGGAATTTACAAAGGAAGCATTTTGGAATATCCAAGAAAAAGAATCTCTTTGGAATACTTAAAAAGATATTCTTTGGAATTTGTAAAGGGAATTATCCGAAATTTCACGCGAAGAAACCCTTCAGAATATTCACTGGAGATTTTCTGGGAAGTCTCGAATTTTTTGCTGAATTTCAAAATTCTTCAGAATTTTCATGAGAATTCTTTTACAGAAATATAAGCAAAATTATTGAAATATGCTAATGGAAGAATTCTCCTTCGTAAATTTCTTCAACCAGTTCTAAATGTAAATTCCTTTGGAGATTATCAGTGGAAAGTTTTCTAAAGAAATTTCTAAATAAAATTGTTGAAAACTTCCCACGAGAAAGTATTTGAATTTCCACAAAAACGGTTGATTATCCACAAAAAAAATTTACGATTTTTGTAAAAAGTCTTTCTGTTTTCTATGAAAATTTATTCGATTTTTTACGAGAAGTTCTACAAAAAAGTTCAACTACAAGAAAAGTTCTCCATAATTTCCCACAGAAGGTATTGTATTGTTAGCCATTTTTCTGAATGAGATTAGATTCGCTCGACGAAATTCAAGAATTTCATTTTGTATTTCAAGTCATTTTCGACGACTTCTTTTATAGATTACCTTGATCGTCAAACGTGGTCAGTTTGAGAACAATGGGACTGAATAACCAAACATCGAAGAACCGGCAGACATTTGTTATAGCATGATCAGCTGAAGCTGAAACAATGAAAAATATGTAAACTATGAGGGAATGGCGCTGTCCTCGATCTTCAAAGTGAAATACCTTTATTGACCCGGCGATCCAAGCTTAATCTGGTAAAGCAAAGTTTTATCACCAAGTCTAAATGGTGAAAAATTACAATATTCACAAAATGATTAAATTCATCGACAATTTAGAAGTTGTCCATAAGATTTATTTAAAGTCATTTCCCTTGAAATTGGCTCCAAATTTGCAAAGAAATTTTTATCATAAGAGTCACAAAAGTATCAATGTAGGAAAAAATCCATGAATATTCCACGGAAAATATTTTTTGGAATGTCCATAGTTTAGCCAAATTTCCTCAAAGTGCTCCAAGTTGCAGAAATTAAAAAACTCGTGAGGAAAAAATCTACCTCGAAATAATTCTAAATTTTCTACGGAAAATTACTTCAGGTTTTTAACGGGGAAACTTTTGGAATTTAGAAAAAAAATTTTGGGATTTCAACAGATGATTATTCAGGGTTAGGGACAAAAGGTCGAAAGACAAAAGGTCGAAAGGACAAAAGGTCGAAAAGACAAAACGTCGAAAGACAAGGGTCGAAGGGACAAATGAGTCCGAAAAGGACAAAGAGGTCGAAAGTGACCAAAAGGTCGAAAAGGACAAGGGTCACAGTCGAACGGGATGTGCTGAAAAGGGTGACAGAACGTCGGAACGCGAAGCAAAAGGTCGAAAAGAAACTAAAGATAAATAAGCATCAAAAAGGTCAAGAAAGGATAAAAGGTTGAAATGAACAAGGAACTGAAACGAAAGAAAAGAAGCTTCAATCTAGCGCCAAAGTTGCACCATACACAGTTAGCAAAGACTTGAACTATTTTTTATTTTCACTATTTTAACAAATAATATTCATTCAGTGAGTACAACTAATAGATGGATGTTGAGTTTTTCTAAATGTCACTTCGATCCTGTCAAAATGGTGCACGCCGCATATCAAATACACTGGCGTATGTTACACGCCAAAGTGTATTTTCCAATGCGTGCGCCTGCGTGGCTGCGGGAGTACACTATTTCGACAAGATCAGGAAGTGACATATTCAGAAAACTCTAGATATTCAGCTATTATTTGCACTCAGTGAGTGAATGTTATTTAGATGCCAAAATATTTTAAAATAAAAGAGCAACTTCTTTATACCAACTGTATATAGGACAACTCATATCTCGCGTAATAACGAAGTTTTTATTCGTATCCCTAAATAGAACAATCTTTTTTATCTCTATAACAAGAACTATCTACGATGAAATCATAACTATTGTTTCATAGTAATTACTCCTTTCTTTGAAAATTGCTCATTCTTCAACTTTGATTTAATATAGATGAGTGTGTTTTTTCTGCTTGAAGTTAAATGCATTTCATAAATTCTTTTGGAATACACCCAACTTGCTATCAACTTGTTCTTGATCGACCTTTTGTGTCTTTCGACCTTTTGTTTCTTTCGACCTTTTGTCTCTTTCGACCTTTTGTCCTTTTCGACCTTTTGTCCCGGTCGACCTTCTGTACATTTCGACCTTTTGTCCTTTCGACCTTTTGTCTTTCGACCTTTTGTCATAGATTCGATTATTCAGCGGGATATTGCATGGAATTTTCAAGAAAAGCATCGGAATTATCAAGGAGAGTTCTTTGGAGTATTTCAATGTTGATTCAATTGGGGAATTTTACTAAATTTCGCCATGCAAAACGAAGTTGAATATAGACTTGACGTTCTCGAAATTTTAAGTCCAGATTTTTTCTTAAATTCTGAAATTCACGATTTTTACAATTTGAACCGGCGTTGAGAATTATAGGTCAGATGCATGACAGATTTTGATCAGTGGCGCGCCGATACTGCAAAAATATGTATCGGCGGTGGTGGTGCACACATCTGGAGGAATTTTAAAATTCCAATATGCGTAATTAAACTAATTGGCTTTTGAGATTTGATTTCCAGGAGTTATGGACAGAAGATTAAGAATTCTGATTTCCGTTTCAAATTTTGATTTTTGTTTTGTTGGATTTTATTCAGTGTGATTTGGTTAAGTTTGGAAATTGAATGTTGTTGTAATTTTGCATGGAAATGGAATTAGGAATAAGCTGAATTGCATAAAACGTGGTTGATTTCCACATTTTTCCTATCGTTCATATGATGTTTTCTGCAAAATTTGGTAAAGTCTACGTAGACATCATGGGGGAGGGAGGGGGCCTTTAGAAAAAGTCTACGAAAGTCTACTAGGACGGGGGGGTTTGAAAAAGTGAAATTTCGGTCTACGTGGTTTGTGGACAGCCCCCCAGCAATTTGTCTATTTCATTGAAACTTAAGATTTTTAACGATAAGCTATTAAAAATTTTAATTTTTGTCAAAAATTTCGTATAGAACCAATCTCGTGTATTCCTAACACGGACATCAGAATGCGGTATGTCCCGGACCTTCGGGTCCACTGCAAGATTTTCTTTGTGTATGAGAGAAGCAGTGCCTGCCGTGTGCGAGTCATTACAATTGTGGACAGCTGGCAAGCGATACTGACGTGCTTTTTTCTCTACGCATTTTTTAGTTTCATTCGTTCTCGTTCACCCGTGTTACTTCATACAGCATGCAAGTCGCCAGTGATAGAACTGCCTGGTGGGTCTGCGAATATGTAGGGGAAGAGGCCCAAAAACGCCCCCGATGCAAGAAACGCCTTTTGTGGTTTTCTCTACTCATATTTACCGTCATTAAGATATCTCGTAACAAAACTAGATCCCCTGAAATTATGTAGGATAGGAGGCGAAGAAAGTTTCCAAAAATGAAGTGCATAGGAAGGCTCCGGAAAAACCGAAAATTTCCACATTTTGGAGAAACATCTAACATTTGTTTGGCGAGGGCAAAACGCCCTAGTGGCAATAACCTACAAAGTGCTCTGCGTCTCCACAGGACTATCCATACTAGAATGCCTGATTCGCCGACGCGTGGTACTTTTGTTCCCGTAGAGCTGCCAGAAGCTAAAAGGCGTTTTGCCTCATGAGTTTTCCAGCAACAGAATATCACCACTTTTTTGAAATGTGAATATTATCAATATGCTTGAGATTTTTGACAATTTTTGAATGGCATCAAGTAGCTATCTTGTTTAACTGATGCATAATGTAAAAATACCCATGAATAGCGTTACAAATAATACAATAGAGCACTGTTTGCGCATTTTTTTTATCATTCTGTGCTTGATGATGATCGAATGCAGTGGTGTCGGTTGCGATGGACGCAACCGCCCATCACATCGCTCGGAGTTCACGGCTAGAGGTCGATGATGGCTGAGGCAGCGAGGGCAGCGGTGGTGGATGAAGAAGAATAAAATTAGAGATTAGGTCTGCTCATCCACGAAAAGTGATTGCTTTCATAATCCACATGTTCCCGGTGTAGTAGGCTGTAATATATGTAGAACGTTATAGTAGACTTTTGACATGAGTAAATAAATTACTTCGACTTTGGTATCGCTCCCGAAAGGATGTCTTTCAATATAGAAGCGAATCTTTACAGTGGCGATGGGCCGATACGGACCGAAAGATTTTTGAAGATCAGCTTGAAGCGAATTTAGCTGCTGGAAGTAATTTTTTCAAGCTATTCTGTTGCACATCAGAAGTAAACGAAATATTAAATAACGTTTTTCTTTAAATGGACATAATTTTTGATTTATGGATTATTGTTTATTTCAAACTAAAAAAGAATTTATAAGCTAAAGGACTATACGTTACGTGTTTTAAAAAAATGAGAGTACGTAATGCGAAAATGTAGGGGATGCTACGTGTAGTCCCGGTCCATTAGATCTAAATGAAATGGTTCAGTATCTCAGTCTATTTGTTAATGCTTGGAAAATGAAGGGGGCACTACGAGTGGCTCCAGTCCATTTTAATAAAATATAGGAGATTTGTTACCTCAGTCTATTAAATAAAATAAATGAAATGCAGTAAGACACCATGAGTAGTTCCAGTACATAAATCTGTCCCATATAAAAGATGTACACATTGAAAAAAGCATGAATTATCGTGGATAAGCTCTACTAATTTCATAACTGAGTTCCGAGTTCCGGAAACGAAAATTTCTCCAAAACAGCTCGATGTCATGACTACTCAGCAAAATTTTTAATTTGGATTACGTTTATATTGGTTGTTTGAGTTGATTCAAATACTAAACTTACGGAGAGTAGCACCGGAAAAAAGTACAGAGCCTTCAGAAAAGGACAATTACCGGTACTTCGCTACTGAACTACTGAACTAAACATTGGAACGACTATGAATCAATGAGCACAATAAAATTGTGTATAGACAAACCGTCAAACCTGTATACGAAATATTCCTTAGAAATGACATGCTAAATGTAAACTCTAATGTTATTAATATCCTACAGTTCAGCGAAAAATCAAACGTGACAAATATCAAAAATCCAATACAAGAAACCAAGGAACGAATGTGGTATACTTCTTAGGAGTCTTGTGTAAAATAATCGGCAAAATCGGACAGACATTGTTGCAGAGGCAACGTTATAGCTGTTACGAACGGGAGGCAGACGTGTGGTACAGGCAGACGTCAGCGTTGCCTTGACTTCATCAACGACACCGAAACATTTGAGTGTTGATAGACGAACTAGTGGAAGCTCGTAGGTTTCAGAGTTAGCACTCTATAGAAAATTACTAACTTATTTTGAAGAAAGAAAATGATAAAGTTTATCAGGATTATAGCTCTACATATTCTCTACGGAACATGGCGAAGTATATAGGGGAGAGCATATCAGCATTCTTTCTCGTCGAAAACAGTAGGAAAACAGGTGTTGTGAAGTTCCTCCGTGCGCCATATCTTGATCCCGAATTCGAAGATAAATTTTATCTAAAACTAATTCGTATTTAATGGAAAATGTATTATGCATATCTTCACTAAAATACCCAGAAAAAAATAGATACATCACTACCATCAGTCACACATCCATTTTGGAAAACACTTCCCTTGTTGAAACTACAACAATTGAAGGACATTGACATTATTGAACGTAATTGAGGTTTTGTCGAAGAAAATTCAAGATTGGAGTTTTCTAATGTGCTTATTATATAATACTTCTATCAATACTACTACCGCTTATAAAATAAGTAGAAATTTGATAAGAACCAAACTAGTCATAAGTCACTTGATGAAATGCATTGAAGTTTTGAATGAATGTGTTCAATCATTGGAGCTTCTTGATTATCACTTATCTTACACATAAGGTAAAAGCAATATATGAAAAATTAGATGCTATTGCTAAAACTCGTAAAAGTAAAACAACTAAAGAAATACAAAATTGTTTTAGGTCTAATCATATTCGTTGTTGATAACACATACCGAACTTGTTTTGCAAATTTCAAATTTGAAAGAAAGCTTAGTTTCCTTAGCCAACATTGCACAGTGTTTTATTTCGTCATTTTCATGATCGAAATACAAAAACTCGAAAAGTGTTGATTTTGGATATAGGGTTTGTTCACAGAAGTTTCAAGATATTTAGGAGCGCATATTTCGATAAAAACTGTTTGATGATTAATCCCCCTAAAAGTGAGTTGAGAAAATTGTTTTTCTACCAGAATGAGATAGACACGTAATGTCTTCCGCAAAGTTGTAGCAAATGTTAATACGAGCAACTTTGCTGAACATCCCGAGTTTCTATCTCTTATATATAACAAACTTAAGACGTTTTAGGTAAAAACCATATAAAAATCTTAATTTTCATTCTAACTTTTTCCAATATTTTTCCCATTTTCCGACTCTTCTACAAAGTTGTTAAACAAGCAAAATTACGTGTTTTTGTTGAACATTGTAACATTCCATCTCACATACAACAAAAGTTATCTTTGAATTATACATATTTTTAGAGGTCTTCCACTTGTGATTACTCCCTTAATTGCAAAAAGTCGCAAATTTTTTCACGATATGCTGAAAATCGCTTATTTCATTTTTCTACTGACATTGAAAACTTTTGTCGACAAGAGTCTTCTCGAATGCTGTGTTAAAAACTTGTAAACCTATGAAAAATCATAATATTTGAATAACTTTTGTTTCATAAGAGATAAATAGTTACAATATTCAGCAAAAACATGTAGTTTTGCTGGTTTGACAACTTTGTAGAAGAGACTGAAAATGTGAAAAATCATTAGAGTTAGTTTAAGTTACGAGAATGATTTTAAGGGGATTTCCACATAAACCATGTTAAGTTTATAATGATATGGAAATGCTAATATCATCTTCCAAACTTGGACGTACATGTTCATGATAGAATTAGAGGCGAAAGTATAGAATTGATAGTTCCGTTAGGATACGGCAGGCATGAAGAATGTTTTTATAGAAGTCGATTTGAAAGCGAGCGGAGGGCAATATTTGTGATGGCACATATCACACGACCATCCTTCTGCCAAGCTCCCGTATGAAGAGGGAGGGAAGAATATCAGTGTGGAAGCTGATATTCTTCCCTGAATCCCTGAATTCCCTGAATCCGGGCTAAAGAAGGCTTCAAACCTGCTACTACAACTGAGATGAATTTGCTATAGTGGGATGGAGCTTGGAAAAGCTCTCCTACTTTAAGGTCACTCCTCACGGAATACAAGTTTCAAAGTTCTTGCGTTTTCGGGGGCACACCACTCGGTACGGAAGCAACACAACTGTCATTTTTATTTTTTCTCACATGCTGCGACGCAGCAAATCTATTTCAACAAAAATGACAGTTGTGCGCCGCCTCCGTATCGAGTGGTGTGCCCCCGAAAACGCGAGCACTTTGAAACTTGGATTCCGTGAGGAGTGACCAAAATACATTTGTTCATTCCAGATACAACATTTGTTCATTCCAGATATTCGAAACAAATTTTTATATTTTTCATCAACTTATTGAATTCGAACAATAAGGCCGTTACAAATATATAATTTAAATATAATTTAAATTATGTCCTACAGGAGTACGAAAGGTCAAGGGGGGATATGAAAAATAAATATTAAAATCAATAAAACTCCTCGGATTTGTTAAAGAATATTTTGAAAATCCTTAAAATTGTCCAATTTTTTTTTGTTGCCCCCTCGAAATATAATTTTTGGGCAAACGAGGGGGGGCATAATTGTTTTCAAATATTTATATTGACCTAATCTGTAATTTCAAAATTGAGATTCAATAACGTCGTACACCCAACCGGCGGATGTAAGATTTTCTAACAATTCTGCATAAGAATCTAACAAAACCTGTATTATAACTGGGCATATGCAAAATTGTTAGATTCTTAAAAAAGCTTACAAAATTGTTAGGTTCTTTTACAATACTTGTATAAGAATCTAACAATTTCGCATGTGCCCAGTTCTTATACAGGTTCTGGTAGATTCTTTTACAGAATTGTTAGAAAATCTAACATCTGGCGGTTGGGTGTACGTATTCATACATATGATTGCAGTATGGATTCGTTTGTGCAGCTCATGACTCATTATTTTTCATGTGTTTCATTTTCAAACTAATTTTCATTCAAAATGTTAAGCACTTAGCTGCCATTCAAAATGTTCAATGACGCGTTTTGCACTCTAAAGTAAGCATAAATAGGAGAACGGTTCGCCACTTCATCTCATAGCTCCTATTTCCATCCCATCAAAAACAAAGCAATGGAAAGGAATTTGGTTTGTTTGTTATTTTTGTGATTTTTTTCAGCAGTGAGCACGCATGTTGACAAAAAGAAGCGACGAATTTGGTCCCGTATTTCTTTGTTTAGCGATGAGATGGATATATGTACAGTGAGATTGGGATCGGAACAGTTCCCCTAGTTAAAGATTTCGTAGAACTGACAACTTGTTAACTTTTGCTAATGCAAACTAAAATTTTTAATAGGTCCTGATTCTCATGTAGCTAATTCCAACAGAGTATCACTATTAGGAGCAAACAAAACCTCCACTATGATATCCACCAGAAGCGGAAAACAAATAAATTCATGTTGTTTATGCTGTTTCAATTTGGCGCCAGTTCATATTTATATCTATTAGAAGCACTACGTGATGCACATTTGCGAGCAGCACTACCGCGCGGATGGAGGGAAAGCAATGCACATGGCATCGCATCCTCGATGCAGCGCCCCGGTAGCTTCTGCCATATAAATTGTGAAGCACTTGCCAAACATGCTCGGAATGCTTGATGTTATCAGCAATTTACAGAACAGACTACAAGCCATACAACTATTCCGTTACCACGCCAGCCCACGACGGTTACGGCGGAACCTCGACTAAAACCGACAATGCAAAAGGAAGTGCCAGAAAATTCGCTGCAGCACATCCACGAAATTAGTTCGGTAAAAGTTTTTTTTCCCATTTCCAGCGGAAAAGCGAATTCAATTTTTGCAACTATATTTTAACCGATATTTTATGAACGATTAAATCGTTTTTTTCGAATAAGTGTGCGTGCTTCGAATATGTAATTATAGGGCTCTTGCGGTTCGCGGTTCAGCGTTTGGTGGCACACATGTGTTCTATGAAGCCGGAAAACTATCTGTAAATAAATTATATTTTATCATTTTCGCCCATTTCCCGTCCCGTGAATGAATTATCTGAATCGTAGATAGAATAAAGTTAATATTAATTTGATATCCACGGGATTTTAGTATACATATATGAATTCGTTGAACGTGATACAGATTTAAATACAAATGATTAAGGATTGAATTTAGAAAATGAAAAAAGTCTCATCTCACGATATGTAGCTGCCACCATGCGGTGGACCCTGATGAAGAGAATGAATTATTGGCAGTGGCTGATTTTCTATCCGCCGCTGTCACATCCAGGCGCTATAGTATATGCGCAAAATAGCCAGCAAGAGTTAACCGCCAGAAATTTGTATGGCGAAAGTCATCTAACGTGGGATTTCTCAAAATAAGAAACTTTTCATGAAAACTATTTGGTACCGATTATGTAGGAAGGTGTCCGCTACCATGCCTACCAAATATTTTTGATGAAAGTGCTTAATTTTGAGAAATCGAACATTAGATGCTTTTTGCCATACTGATTTCAGAAAGTTAACTCCTAGCGTGCCGCTGTAAGCACGCTCAAAGCAGGCGATTCATTGAGCCTGAATCTGACTTGTGTCTAGCTTCCGTATCTTTTCCAGAATTACTACCTTGATGCCACTGACCAGCCGCGAACAGTTGGAAATTCCGAATGCTCTTTGGATGAGTTCGTCATCGATACCGGACCTCTGTTTTTCTAGCATCTCTTATTGCTAATGACTTTCTTCTTTTTTATGGTCGCCAGTAATTTCTGCACTCAACAGCTGATGTGTGCGAAATAATATGATCTGCAACAGTATGGTATTGAAAAAAAAATGTGAAAGACGGCAACTTTCTAAATCTCACTCATGTATTCTAAGCATTCCTAAGGATACATAGGGCCAATTTAAAAGATCTCCATCCTGGGCGGCTGCTCGCTTTGGCCTTGATCTGGACCCAGATCAGATTTATGTATTTATTTCCTTTAATTCCTCGTTGAGGCTACGCCGCCACGGGTCCCTGGGTCTGCCTTTGCTGCGATGTACTGCTGGATTCCAGTCCAGCGCTTGCTTGCAGATTTCGTTTCTGCTCTTTCGTAATGTGTGGCCGACCTCCATTTACGCTCTCGAATTTCTGTTGATATTTGTTTTCGATGGCATCGTCGATGGAGCTCAGCATTCGAGACCCAGTTATGAAGCCACTAGGCCCGAATTATAAAACGTAGACATCGATTGATGAATACTTGCAGTTTCTGTATGATCTCTGCTGATACATACCAAGTCTCACTGGCGTATAACAACACAGATTTCACGTTAGAGTTGAACATTCGAAATTTTGTGCGTTGACTAATCTCCATACATTTCGTAAACTCGCAAAAGCATCCCTAGCCTTCTTGATCCGTGCTCCTATATATTCTAAAAATTCAGATTCAATCAGAAATATGCCGAAAACTGCTTATAACGGCTGCATTCCGTTCATAATACCAAAGTTCTGAGGGAAGTTGGGGGAAAACGTCCAAAAAGTCCTATTAGGAATGGCAGTCCGGATCTGAAATTACCCCCATTCGATTCCTGGGAAAATTTTGTTTAAGAAAAGTTTTTGGTCACAAGTTTCGTTCAGCGGCCTTTTGAGTTATTGAATTTTGCCCGAAACATGCAACATTTTCCCCATTGTGCAACGATTTGGTCTTGTTGGAGTTGATGGTGAGACCCGCCGTTGAGGAGCGTTCGACCTGATCGTTCAGCTTACTCTGCATATCAGAGCGCCGTTGCGCCAGTAGAGCAATCTCATCTGCTAAATCGAAGTCGTTTAGATGCTCCATAGTAATAAGCTGCCATAGCAGCCCACGGTTTGGTACACGGTCAATCGCACCCACCATGATCTCGTCGATTACGATGAGGAACAGTAGCGGGATAGAATACATCCTTGCTTCACTCCAGCGACTACCCGAATGGCGTCAGACAAAACTCCGTTATGCAGGACTCTGCACGTAAGAACTTCGTACTACGCTTCGATGAGGGCGATGATTTTATCCGGAACTGCCTTGCATCTAAGGGCGCTTTTTCGTAGTCAATGAATAACAGGTAGAGGGACTCTTGGAATTCATTGACTTGCTCCAGGTCCACACATGATCATTCTTCTGAGGTCGAATCTATTTTCTCCTTTATCCGATTTAGGATAACTTTGTTGCGGTTTCCCAGATATTGCAGAATAGTTGATACAACATTTACGCAGATAGCACTTGGTCAGCTTTGAGGATCTCTGCTGAAATGCGATCGACCCCGGGAGCTTTGTTGGATTTCATTATTCGGATGGCTACTCCAATCTCCTGCAATGATGGAGCTTCGAAGTTGACGCGAGTAATGCGTCGCACCCTTGGTGGTTTATGCCGAGATGTTGATGGTTGGTCAGTCGTTGAAACAAGTAGAAGTTGGTCGAAGTGCTCGAATCAACGTTTCAGCTGATCAGTTGGGTTGGGAAGTAACTGATTTGTCGCGTCTTTCACCGGCATCCTCGAATTCATCCTTGCTCCACTCCGGCGACGTAAAATATCGTAGAGGAGGCGAACATCGTCAGTTGTTGCAGCTTTCTTCCCTTCGTCGGCCAGCGAGCCCACCCACGCTTGCTTGTCCCGTCTGCAGCAGCATTTAACTTCCTTCTCTCTAGCCAAATACCGTTGACGTTGTTCTCGCTTGTGTCGAAGGCATTCTTGATGACCGTCCACTGCTCTTCTACGCTGCCACCTTCCGAATACCGGAATATAACAATACCTGTTCCGATGGTAGTTTGTGTTCTCCAAAGATTGGCCAACGGACTTCACTCAGTACGTTGTTAGCCTAAGGTCCCTATCCATCGGGAGGGGGTTGCCATCTTAGATATAGCTTCCGGGGAAAAGCATTTCGTACTCAGCCGCTGGATGCAAGAACAGACGCTGTTAGATCCGCACCTCCAACAGACGCTCGATAAGTTGCGTCAAATTTGTTAAAAGTCCCAAACCCAACACCAGGACTAGGCTAATGCGTTTTGAACGGCACACGATTGCTTTTAAGGCCTGCTTGCGGATACTTGCAGCTTTTTATAAAAGTTCAACAGAGCCCACTGTTATGACCTAAATAATGCTTTATTACTTTGACATGCTGAAATAAAGCATAAGTAATGCGTTGTTGCATTTGTAATGCTGAACTAGTGTATCGTTGCCTGACAGTTAACATAGCATAGCATAGCATGAACATCCGCACAAATCGTAGAGTGGAGTTGCAGAGATAAACATATCCATTATTATCATAGGTTTCGCCAGAATCTTCAATAATGTAGACTGGCCCAGGAAACAAAAAGTTATCGGATTGCTGGGGGCACCCCCCAGGATTGTGTCTTTTGGTAAAAATATCAATCTCTCAAAAATTCAGTTCGATCGCTTGTTGCATAAGCTGGCGCACTTGATTCGAAGTTTGTATGGGGATTTCAGTCAAAATGTATAGGAAAATACGTCGTCACTCATTTGATCTGGAAATTTGTTCTGATTGCTTGATTGAGTTCAGAATTCTCGCTTAACTTTTCAAAAGGACCTAAGTAACATTTTTTTCATGAATTAATTTGAATAGCGCAATCAACAGAACAACATGAAAATTATTGATTGCAATATTAAAATTAATTCATGAAAAAAATGTTACTTAGGTCCTTTTGAAAAGTTAAGCGAGAATTGTAAAAAGGGCAACTGGTATGCTACAGAACATTTTCAGAGAACATTGTACTATGATCAAATGAATTAGTCGAAAAAATTGAAAAAAGTTTTTTCCATACTACCACCCTATTCCAGATGCTGAAGCCCCCATGGTAAGAGTGGCACTGTTTAAGTTTCCGGTGGATTGACGTCTCACACTGCTCCGATCAATTCCTCGAGAAGTCGCACCGTACTTCGTTGATTTCACGATATTAAATTGACAAAAGGCATGTTTGTCTTGGGTTATTGTAGTTTTCTTTGGTCGTTCCAATCGTATTGGTCCCACGTAGCCACTAGCAGCGTTAATGAAGGTGCTTTAATACGTTCGATACTGCCTCCCTGCTCCACACGATTAATATACGGTCTGGTCCAAGATGAATACAGTAGTAGGTGCTCCAACCTGTCAAGTTTGTAGAAGAGAAGACGGCGGGGGTGAAAAATTCATTTTCAGTGCAAAACGAAAACAAACCGGCTGGCTCTCCCATACTAAAATCCAAGATGGCTGAATCGTGAATTTGGCAGATTGGAACACCTAGTGGTGTATTCATCTTGGTCTGGTCTGAAGAGATGCTATGAACCGCATATTGATACTATGTTAACACTCGCGAAAGTCAGCTGAATCAAAATCAAAAGGCCCGAAAAATATAGAGCAGATTTTTTTAAACGTTTGCATGCCATTTAAGACTACTACGATCATCCTAGTGTATCGTTGCCTGACAGTTGATGAATAAATGCATATTTACATCGTAAAAACTGATTTTACGCGATTATCATTTATTATACTGATTTGGGATTGATTTCATTCATTTTATTTAGTCTACACATTGGCGTAACTAACTAAAATTTTTTAGGGGCTAGCTTTTGAAAATTTTATTTTTTAACAGTCAATTTTTTTTAACAAAAGTTATAGTTTTCGCCCGATGCTCAACCAAACTAATGTATATATTGTTCAAAAGTTGGACTACCAGTTCGCCATTTCAACTCATCTTTTGACGACTTGGATATAACAAACGATATTCATTATTAGCCCCGACCAAGATGAATACACAGCTAGGTGTTGCAGTCTGCCCAATTTATGGACGAGAAGAAGGCGGGGGTGAAAAATTCATTTTCGGTGCAAAACATAAACAAACCGGCTGGCTCTCCCATACTAAAATCCAAGATGGCTGAATCGTGAATTTGGCAGATTGGAACACCTAGTGGTGTATTCATCTTGGCCCCGACCTCATAAGACGTCATAGGAGTTGTATGAATTCGTTTGAGTTTCATTTACCTTCCCTGAAATTTCAAAGTTTTGACGAACTTTACCAGACAAATAAGAAGAAAGAAATAGATACGATATGGCCATACTGTACTCTGTATTTGGTAATAACATTCTCGAATGGATTCTAATCATAATCCTTTCAGGAATGAGAAGCATCTTTTAGGATTATGTTAGAAAGCCAGATATTATTTGTATATGGTCAGGGTTCTGCCAAACCGCACCAAGCGGCTTTTTGACTGACTTGTGATATTTTTTGTTCGTAAAAGGAAAACGTAAATAATTTCAATTCATACGTACATTTGTTGTAGGATAACCTTAGTTATGGGGTTGATGGACCGGAGGCCTCTCCTTTTGACATTAGATGTTTTAATCGGGCGAGAATTATTCCAAGTTCAAAAACTTAATAAAGTGTAAACAACTTGCTGTAGTGTTTCGCAGAGATACCATGAAAAAAATTCACTCTCTGTATTCTAGGGGGGGGGGGGCTAATTTGATTCTAGGTGGGGCTATAGCCCCCCTAGCCCTCTGTAGTTACGCCAATGAGTTTACATCTAAACAGATAACACTGAATCAACAATTTGACGCCACAATACACGGTTCGAGGCCACATCTCTCCATCCTCGAATACGTCCCACGCTCGCCAAGTCGTTCTGCACCTGGTCTGCCCATCTCGCTCGCTGCGCTCCACGTCGTCTCGTCCCTGCCGGATCGGAAGCGAACACCATCTTTGCAGAGTTGCTGTCCGGCATTCTTACAACATGCCCTGTCCATCGTACCCTTCCAGCTTTAGCTACCTTCTGGATACTGAGTTCGCCGTAGAGCTGGGCGAGCTCATGGTTCATTCTTCGCCGCCACACACCGTCTTCTCCGAGTGCTTGCAAGTCCTCCTCGAGCATTGTCCATGTTTCATGTCCGTAGAGGACAACCGGTCTTATTAACGTCATGTACATGACACATTTGGTGCGGTGGCGAATCTTTTTTGACCGCAGTTTCTTCTGGAGCCTGTAGTAGGCCCGACATCCACAGATGATGCGCCTTCGTATTTCACGACTGACATTGCACATTGGGCCACGGAGCGGAGCTAGCCCGACAAAATACCTTGGAGCTTAGGGGATGCGTAATTTTGAGTTGGTGTCTTCGGAAGAGTTTCGTGTTTTGAAAAAATATGTAGCCCAGCGTCGAGCATTAGTTCAAATTTTCGCCGCATAGGTGGCGCTGCAATACAAACTTTTTTGTTTTACGGATAAGAGCTTTGGTGTCTTCGGCAAAGTTGTAGAACGTGGAAAAATAATTGTAGTTGCCGAAGACACCTAAGCTGTATACCTTCTATTTGCAGAGATATAGTAAAAATTGTAAAGTTTCATCTTTTTTTCGATTTTCTTGGACTATTTACGAAAAACGTAAAAAATAACATATTAAAACCTAGTAGTCTATCACAGTTGATAGTGCTCATGGTTTATGCAAGAGTTTTTGATATTTCATTAAGTTGAAAGAGAAATATTAACCTGAATATTGAAACATTAGTGGGTCAAAGCAAACAATTCATGGCTAACAATACACTTCAGTTGCCTTCTATTATTTTTCCCAGACTTCAACTTTCATTGGCCAACGTGACATATGAAGGAAAAAATAATAAAAATGACTAATCTACAAACAATTATGAAAATGCTTTTATTTGCTTACTTCAATAGTAGTTGCACTGATTCTGGAAAGAAATATCTGGCCGTTTGAGGAAACTGTTTTCTCGACAATTGTTCGTATAGTGAAACTGGATACTGATATACTAATTAATGTATGATATGTATAAACTGATTAAAATAACTTACTTTGAGCCATATCGATTATCGGATAAAAGCAAATATGTTTTTTACATTCGCTATAATGTTTAACAAGAAAACCACAATTAATGAAGATGAAATGTTTTGATTTTGAAATCTCACCTGCATAACCCTCAGTAAATATGTATACTAAGATCAACAGCATACGCTTTGCCTACTACGATTCTTAATCGGTATGTTGTGGCAAAGATTTGCAGAACACGTTACCATGCATCGATTATTAACATAAACTATAATTGGGTTGTTTAGGGGTATTAATGTTTTCTTCTTCTTCTTCTTATTGGCATTACATCCCCACACTGGGACAGAGCCGCCAGGTGTTATTTGGTTAGTGTTCATTAAGCACTTCCACAGTTATTAACTCATTGAAATCGATCTTTATCCGATGATTTCTACTGTGTGTTTTGTTACTCGATGGACTACTCTGATCGGTTCCTTTATCTTAATATGATAGTTTAATGTTTCGAATTCAATAACTTCCCTAACTCTATGATACTTTTATACCAAGTTACAGTAAAAACATGGGCCATAACCATAATCAGTTGTGCAAATCAGTTAGTTCTGTCGCGTGTGATTAGTTTTATTTTACAATTTTGGGTAAAATAGTGCGAGAAATATAAAAATCAATGAAATTTTACAATTTTAACTATATCCCAGCAATTTGAAGACATAGAGCTTAGGTGTCTTCGGCGACTACAGTTATTTTTTTACGTTCTACAACTTTGCCGAAGACACCAAAGCTCTAAAACGTAAAACAAAAAAGTTTGTATCGCAGCGCCACCTATGCGGCGAAAATTTGAACTAATGCTCGACACTGAGCTTCATATTTTTTCAAAACACGACACTCTTCAGAAGACACCAACTCAAAATTACGCATCCCCCAAGCTCCAAGGTATTTTGTCGGGCTAGCTCCGCCCCGTGGCCCAGTGTGCATTGTTATCAGCCGTTAGCAAGGATCCGAGGTAGACAAATTCCTCGACCACCTCGAAGGTATCCCCGTCTATCGTAACACTGCTTCCCAGGCGGGCCCTGTCGCGCTCGGTTCCGCCCACAAGCATGTACTTTGTCTTTGACGCATTCACTACCAGTCCAACTTTTGTTGCTTCACGTTTCAGGCGGGTGTACAGCTCTGCCACCTTTGCAAATGTTCGGCCGACAAGTCCATGTCATCCGCGAAATAAATAAATTGACTGGATCTGTTGAAAATCGTACCCCGGCTGTTACACCCGGCTCTCCGCATGACACCTTCTAGCGCAATATTGAACAACAGGCACGAAAGTCCACTGTGATTGATTTATATGCAATAATTATTGCTTGGTGGTTACTTGTGTATGCTTTTGACCTCCTGAACAAATTTGTAGGAGGCGGCAACTTTCTAAATCTAACGGTTTCCAAAATATTTAACCCTTTCCTTCCCACTACTTTTTTCAAAGATTTTATTAGGAGGAAATCATCATTGAGAAAAATGCTAGAACAAAAGTTGTTTGGTATTGCTGAAATTAGTGGAAAACGAAAAAAAAGTGTTTGATTGTAATTCAATAGTTACTTGATTGTTTTCAATAGTTTCACTATTTTTACATAAAATTGATTATATAATGTAATAGAAAAGAGATGCTAAATAATGCTTTTTATTGCTGAAACATTTCCATGAATGTTGGAAGGTGCAAAATTTGATGGAGATCTACAGCTACCATGGGAAAGAGAGGGTTCACCCAACGAGTATTCTCATACACGCTAGCGCCACCAAGTGAACGAATTCCGAAATCATATGACCTGCAATAGTATGATTTTGATTTCCTGAACAAATTTGAAGAAGACGGCAACTTTCTAAATCTTACGGTTTTCAAAATATTCCACACAATATTCCAAGGGTCGCCAAGCGGTCGAGTTCAAAAATAACATGATTCGCGACAGTATGGTATTGACCTGCTGAACAAAATGGTAGAAGACGGCAACTTTCTTAATATTATGGATTCAGAAATATATAACTAATATCTGCATGAACATCAAGCTGGTAAGCACCAACCACGCAATTTGCATGAAAATCACGATTTGTCCGACGTTTTGAGGTCCACAAAGGTCATTTTTGGTCCGATCGGAGGTCTCAACATCTCAAACAAATGGACGGAACAATTTGTTCGTCCCATAAATGTTCAAATCGGTTTACTAACGGCTAAGATTTGAAAATAGCATTCCGACTGTTAAATATCGATGGATTTAACCCTTGCCGTTATAACGTACAATTCACGCACTTCTACGCCAAGGGACCAACATTTCATCCTGAAAATAAGGACCCAATATCTGTAGGACACGAAAACATACATATTGAATTACAAAAAAAAAACATTTTTTTCACTGAAAAATGATTTGGAAACATTGTTTAATAGCCAATCAAAGTAGCAAACTTTTAGTATGAAAAAAAGACACCCCTATCAAAATTTTACAAATGTGCTCCATCGCACATATTTGGGTGCAAATATATTGCTGAATACGTAATCAAATAAAGCTTTTAATGATTTTTTTGTGTGCACATTGTATTTCTTCGAAAATTTTAGTTCTTATGAAATATTCGTACTTTAAAAACAGTGACATTCAAATGGTGTCGCGTTACGAAAATAGTGGTATAATTGATACTCTACAAAAAGTGCGGGCAGCAGGGACTATGTCCAAGGGCTTGACGATCCCTCCCCAGGCCATCTGCGAGTTGTGGCGCCTGCCTAGGATGTGGTGGAGTTTGACAGTGGGCCCTGTTAAACCTCTATAAAAAGCTGCATGTATCCGCAAGTAGGCTCCGCCAGAGCGACCGTGTGCCGCTCAAAGCGCACAAGCCCTGGTGTCCTGGTGTTAGGTGGGACGCTAAACAGCCCTGACACGACGGCCCTCCGACGAGACAGGAGGTTTGCGCAGGCCCAATAAGCCGCCTTTAAAAACAACTATTACGAACGACATAGAAGATAATACGACTCGATACAATCGGCAACGACCTAGGCGACGAATAAAGGATCACGATTTTAAACATGGAACATGGAACTGCAAGTCGCTAGGTTTAGCAGGTTGTGACAGGATAATACGATGAATTACATCCCCGCAACTTTGGCGTCGTAGCGCTGCAGGAAATCTGCTGGACAGGACAGAAAGGGTGGAAAAGTGGGCATCGAGCGGCTACCTTCTAGCAAAAGCTGTGGCACCACCAACGAGCTGGGAACCGGATTCATAGTGCTGGGAAAAATGCGCCAACGCGTGATTGGGTGGCAGCCAATCAACGCCAACGCAAGAATGTGCAAGCTGAGTATAAAAGCCGATTCTTCAACTTTAGCACCATCAATGTGCATAGCCACACGAAGGGAAGCCCGACGACGAGAAAGAAGCGTTCTATGCGCAGCTGGAGCAGACATACGATGGATGCCCACTGCGGGACGTCAAAATCGTCATCAGTGACATGAACGCTCAGGTAGGAAGGGAGGAAATGTATAGACCGGTCATCGGAACGGATAGTCTGCATACCGTATCGAACGACAACGGCCAACGATGCATAAACTTTGCAGCCTTCCGCGGAATGGTAGTCCAAGCACTTTCTTCCCCGCAAGAATATCCACAAGGCCACATGGAAATCACCTAATCAAGTAACGGAAAACCAAATCGACCACGTTCTAATCGACGGTAAATTCTTCTCCGACATCACGAACGTACGCAATTACCGCAGTGCGAATATTGAATCCGACCACTACCTCGTCGCAGTATGCCTGCGCTCAAAACTCTCGACGGTGATCAACACGCGTCAGGTCGTCCGCCGCAGCTTAACATTGGGCGGCTACAAGACGGTAGACTAGCCCAAGACTACGCGCAGCAGCTGGAAGTGGCACTCCCAACGGAAGAGCAGCTAGGCGCAGCATCTTTTGAGGATGGCTGGAGAGATATTCGATCCGCCATTGGAAGCACCGCAACCGCTGCACTAGGCACGGTGGCTCCGGATCAGAGAAACGACTGGTATGACGGCGAATGTGAGCAGTTAGTTGAGGAGAAGAATGCAGCATGGGCGAGATTGCTGCAACACCGCACGAGGGCGAACGAGGCACGATACAAACGGGCGCAGAACAGACAAAACTCGATTTTTCAGAGGAAGAAGCGCCAGCAGGAAGATCGAGACCGTGAAGAGACGGAGCAACTGTATAACGCTAACAACGCACGAAAGTTCTATGAGAAGTTAAACCGTTCACGTGAGGGCCACGTGTCACAGCCCGATATGTGTAAAGACATGAACGGGAACCTTCTTACGAACGAGCGTGAGATGTTCCAAAGGTGACGGCAGCACTACGAAGAGCACCTGAATGACGATGTAACAGACAACGATGGCCTTATGGTAATGAACCCAGGAGCACGCTTGCAGGACATGCGACTTCCGGCTCCGAATCTCCAAGAAATCCAGGAGGAGATCGGACGGCTGAAAAACAACAAAGCCCCTGGGTTGACCAACTAACAGTGGAGTTATTTAAATACTGTGCTGATGCACTGGCTAGAACGCTGCATTGAGTGATTATCAAATTTGGGATGATGAGGTTTTGCCACAGAAGTGGATGAAAGGTGTCGTGTGTCCCATCTACAAAAGGGCGATAAGCTGGATTGTAGCAACTACCGCGCAATCACATTGCTGAACGCCGCCTACAAGGTACTCTCCCAAATTTTATGCCGTCGACTAACACCAATTGCAAGAGAGTTCGTGGGGCAGTACCAGGCGGGATTTATGGGTGAACGCTCTACCACAGACCAGGTGTTCGCCATACGTCAGGTATTGCAGAAATGCCGCGAATACAACGTGCCCACACATCATCTATTTATCGACTTCAAAGCCGCATATGATACAATCGATCAGGATCAGCTATGGCAGCTAATGCACGAAAACGGCTTTCCGGATAAACTGATACGGTTGATCAAGGCGACGATGGATCGGGTGCTGTGCGTAGTTCGAGTTTCAGGGGCATTCTCGAGTCCCTTCGAAACCCGTAGAGGGTTACGGCAAGGTGATGGTCTTTCGTGTCTGCTATTCAATATCGCTTTGGAGGGAGTAATACGAAGGGCAGGGATTGACACGAGTGGTACGATTTTCACGAAGTCCGTCCAGTTATTTGGTTTCGCCGACGACATTGATATCATGGCACGTAACTTTGAGAGGATGGAGGAAGCCTACATCAGACTGAAAAGCGAAGCTAAACGGATTGGACTAGTCATCAACACGTCGAAGACGAAGTACATGATAGGAAGAGGCTCAAGAGAGGTCAATGTGAGCCACCCACCACGAGTTTCTATCGGTGGTGACGAAATCGAGGTGGTTGAAGAATTCGTGTACTTGGGCTCACTGGTGACCGCCGATAACGATACCAGCAGAGAAATCTGGAGTATTTTCCATAGTGGCTGGAAATCGTACGTACTTTGGACTCCGCAAGACGCTCCGATCGAATAGAGTTCGCCGCCGTACCAAACTGACTATCTACAAAACGCTTATAAGACCGGTAGTTCTCTACGGACACGAGACCTGGACGATGCTCGTGGAGGACCAACGCGCACTGGGAGTTTTCGAAAGGAAAGTGTTGCGTACCATCTACTATGGTGGGTTGCAGATGGCGGACGGTACGTGGAGGAGGCGAATGAACCACGAGTTGCATCAGCTGTTGGGAGAACCATCCATCGTTCACACCGCGAAAATCGGAAGACTGCGGTGGGCCGGGCACGTAGCCAGAATGTCGGACAGTAATCCGGTGAAAATGGTTCTCGACAACGATCCGACGGGAACAAGAAGGCGAGCTGCACAGCGGGCAAGGTGGATCGATCAGGTGGAGGACGACTTGCGGACCCTCCGCAGACTGCGTGGTTGGCGAAGTGCAGCCATGAACCGAGCTGAATGGAGAAGTCTTTTATGTGCAGCACAGGCCACTCCGGCCATAGTCTGATGATAAATAAATAAACAAAAAGTACAAACATTGGAAAGGTGATATTTCGGATTCTCTTAGTACTCGCCAAGAGCTTTCTTTTCGT